>NW_007433077.1:0-454 GCF_000475195.1 Diaphorina citri
GGCAACCAATGGAAGAGCTCGGTTTGGAGGGCGGGTAGAAACTTGGACATTTCCCTTTGCACGAGAACACGACAGCCTGATGGGAGAGAAAATTTTGGATTGTGTTATTTACCGAAGGAGGACGTTGGGGGGACATTAAACAGGGAGTATACCAGAGCCTGTGTTTCGTTCGCTAAAGAAATAGCAAAGGTTGAGTACGAAGGCCATCCACTCGGAAAATTTGCAGCCAAAACCAAATGTCAGCCCAAAGCAATCACCCTAGTTAGGGCGGATTGAAAGACAGACGAAAAACGCCGAACGCGTCGGTACACGGGAAAAGGCGAAGAAGTTATTTAACGTGGTAGGATTTTCAGAAAAGTTTGAGTCTATTCGTTTAATTCAGTTCACTTACCCAGATTAGGTCTAGGTACTCCGGCAGGATAATGAGTCAACTCTTGACTCAGAAACTCCATCT
>NW_007433078.1:0-454 GCF_000475195.1 Diaphorina citri
TCTCTCATCAAAATAAATAGTTAACAAATGGTATACCCATCCGTAAAAGCCGGAGCTTGTGAGAGAAATTCTAGTCAGTTGAAGGTTATTACGGGGGAGTATCACCTCATTCATGTCCATAATTTTTTCATCCAAAATTCCGGGGAAAAAAATCCCACCATGAAAAAGGGATTTAGCAAAAAAAAAAAAATCTTGCGTTTTTTTATTTATTTATATTTGATTGGCACACTCAAATAAATATAAATAAAAAAAAAAACGCAAGATTTTCGCCAGTGTTTATTTAAAATCTTTAAATGCTCAAAAATAAAAACACCTGTCTTCTTTTTTACCCAACCTGTCACCCCTTTCAAGTTTGACACGTTCATTTTTGGACACTCTGTATGAAGAACCCCCCCCCTCCCACCCCCTAAGGAACGAGGGAGGGGGAGAGTGTGTAATGCAAATATGAAATATG
>NW_007433079.1:0-454 GCF_000475195.1 Diaphorina citri
GGGGGGGGGAGGAATAATTGGGAACATAAGGAATCAGATAAAGGTAGCAGAAGTGTCGAGAAAGATCCAGGAGAGAAGATTGCAGTGGTATGGAAAAAAAAGAGATGAGAGCTACAGAAGAGTTGAGAGAATCCAAGTGAGAGGGAGGAAAGGGCGAGAGAGACCAAAGAAAAGGTGGAAAGATTGTGTGAATCAAGACCTGGGTGAGAAAAATTCATCAGAATATAAGGTACCTACATAATAAGGCTGCCTGAAAGAGACTAACAAGAAACGCCGACCCTGCAAGCTGGACTAAGTCTCGTGAGCTCTAGGTCTTATTGCGATTCCCACCCGTCATGTCCTTCTCCCTTCGATTTGGGGACGATAAAACCTCTGGTGTTACACCTTTTTCTATGAGACCTCTTCAAATTTATCTCATAGGTCTTGTATTAATTCTATTCTCCCCATGTTCTCA
>NW_007433080.1:0-454 GCF_000475195.1 Diaphorina citri
ACTCGTGGGTGTGAAACTTATAGAACTTTGAACACAAAAGGTGTACAACTCTACACTAATGTATATTACTAAGACACTGAACATCAGTTTAAGTATTTCAAAGCTAATATGTTATCTCAACAATATTCGTTGGTTTTTAAGAGATTCAAGATAAAACATGCATAGTATTCCAATTACCAACATGAAGGATAATTCTTATAAAATTTATCAATACATAGTATGAAAGCTTGATTTATACTAAATTCGCGGTGGTAATGGAACTAACTAAAATCTGACACACTTTTCTGTGACAGAACTAAAACTATCATACTGGATTACATGTAGACAATCAGTTTTATTATTTAAAAGAAAAAAAATCCTTTGACTAACCCCCAGGCCCCAGGTTCAGGGTCCTTATGTTGAAATGAACTTTGGCCTCAAATCAACTTGAGACGCTACAACCTGGCTCTAAGCT
>NW_007433081.1:0-454 GCF_000475195.1 Diaphorina citri
TTTTTTTTTTTTTTTTTTTTTTTTTTTAATGCAATTTTTTATTAATAACATTTTTTTTTATTATTTTTTGTTGCTAGATATTACATACGAATATCCTCTCATATGAATGAATAGTGTCGTAGGGTAAAGTGTTCAGCGGGTAACTCACTGAGTAGGTATTAGGTAGGTACCTATACATACTACAATAGGTACATGTTGTAAGTACGACGTTACACATCGTTGAGAAATGTTGCGCAACGTTTCATGTTCAGCTTTTCCTTCAGTCATTCTGAATCCTACTGTCATAGAGGCTCAGAAACCTTGATGCGCAACGTTGCGCAACAAAAGGCGAAACAATTCTGTCGAGAAACTTGCAGCAAATTGTTGTGCAACCAGCGTGCAACAAGTGCTAAGGTCTTATCGTCCCCAAAGAGAGGACAGAAAGAAGAGAGGATAGGAGAAAGCCAGCCGTTCC
>NW_007433082.1:0-454 GCF_000475195.1 Diaphorina citri
TAGCCCTAAATAGCGGAACTTTGATCCGGAATAACGGCCGAACCGTACCTTCTGGAAACAGGGCCCAAGGATATTTTTAAACTACATAATTTATCGAATCGCTGTGCCAAGTTCGAGCGACTTTGGCTGAAATCTAAAAGCCTCAGCATTACGAACTCTTTTTGAGCTTTTTCAAAGGTTTGTGCGTTAAATAGCAGCCAAACCGTACATTTCTCGATCCGGTCCGCGGATACTTCTGATCATGATTAATTATGGAAAATTTCTGCAAAATTTAAGCGACCTGTGGCTAAAGGTAAAGTCGTGAGAAGAGAAGCGCTAGTTCCTTTTGAGTGGAACTTTGGTACATACCTGCAAGAACAAAGCCTCGATTTTTCAGTCCAATCTCATCACACAGTCTCAGACGTCTATCGTGAATATCTACCCGGGATACATCTTGTTTGAGCGCCTTGCTGTA
>NW_007433083.1:0-454 GCF_000475195.1 Diaphorina citri
CGGGCGACATGTGGCCCGCGGGCCGCTGGTTGGAAATCGCTGATATAGAACGTTTTCCTGACGGAAGCTATTTCCAGATTACAGAGAATGAAAGATTAAAACACAACACCGGGCTTAAAATAACCAGAACCAGATGGGGTTTACATGCAAAACATACAAAACATTGTGCCTCTTCTTGTCCATCTGATGAGAGTAATAATAGGTGGGGCCTGACACACTAGGTCGCTGTCTGAAATGGAGAAGATTTACATTTCAACGGGCTACTTTCTGGTGTTCTCGTGTTGACCCAGCACCTAAATGGGAAGTATTGTGTCTCTTCTCGCCCATCTGATGAGAGGCCACCGGATATGGAATGGCCTGCTACGACACAGACCACAGGAGTCTCATGTAGCAGTTGTTTCATTGCTACGAAGTACGGAATAAAAATGGCTGTGAAACACTCATCTAAAATAAA
>NW_007433084.1:0-454 GCF_000475195.1 Diaphorina citri
TATAAGTATTACCTGGTATTAGTATTATTAGTGCTTTATTTTATTTATATTTTTTAACAGTAGGTACACTATTACAATAGTAATAAATACAATAATATCAGTAGGTAAGGGAGTGCCCACCTAGATATGTATATGTAGTTACTTAATGGTTGGGGCCACGAACCAAGACGAAAGACCGCCGAAACGAGCGTATCTAAATAAGCAGGAGGTTCCAGGCTGCAATAGCTGATGGTCTCCGTGATCGTCGATGGTCCAGGGTCTAGACTAGGGTCAGTGGACTCAGTGGTCGATTGGTCGCCGTTTTGGACTCGCACTTCCAGGTTCTCCTGAGGATGCACCACTGGTGATAATTATTATGTGTACAATATTATACATATTATGCTAATAAGTTGTTTCCTGCGGACAAAACAATGGCAAAACTGCAGAACCGACTAAGAAATTTGATATCTTGCAA
>NW_007433085.1:0-454 GCF_000475195.1 Diaphorina citri
GCATTGACTCAATTTTCCCCATCTCAGGGTGGATTTCAACAATGACTTAATGAGAGATTTCACTAATGGGAGAATTTTGAACCATCCAAAAAGGAGTTTTTAATGGTCCAAACAGGAATTTTAAAAAAAACTCCTCCTTTTTGGATCACTAAAAACTCCTTTTTTTTTTCTTAATTTAAGCAAGGGTCTATTGTAATTTATTTTTGAAAATATTGTACCAGATACATGAGACCTTGCTTAGACTGCGGGAGTAAAGGGACTTTTCAGTCTCATTCTGGCAGTATATAAGCAGGGTATATTCTATTCTATTCTATTCTATTCTTTTTGGATGATTAAAAACTCCTTTTTGAATTATTAAAAACTCCTTTTTACTTTATAGATCATTAAAAATCTTCCATTAGTGAAATCTCTCATTAAGTCATTGGTGAAACCGACCATCATTCTTGGTTGACTC
>NW_007433086.1:0-454 GCF_000475195.1 Diaphorina citri
GCTAGGGACAAGCTTAATAAGGTTAGACTTCGGAAACTCATCTAAGTCAACAGAAAGTAGTAATGGAGAGAAACTTTACTTTAGAATAGAACAGGAGAAGAAGGAGGAAGAGGAGAGGGAAAGAAGATGAAGGAGGACGATAAGAAAGAGCACAAGATAAGGAGACGGAGAATGAGGATGAACAGAAGAAGAAAAAGGTACAAAAGGAGAAGAAGAAGATGATGGAGAATTGAAGAGGAATAAGGAGAATAAGAAGAAAAAGGAGGAGGAGGAGGAGAAGAAGATGAGAAACAAGAGAGAAGGGAAGAGAAACAGAAGAAATGGAAAGAAAGGAAGGGAAGAAGGGTGAGGAGGCGAGAAAAACAGTAGAAGAGAAGAAAACAGAGGTGAAAAAGAAAAGAGGAAGAGGAAGAGAGGAAGAAGAAGAAGAAGAAGAAGGAGGAGGATAGAAGAA
>NW_007433087.1:0-454 GCF_000475195.1 Diaphorina citri
CAAAATACCGCCAAGCGCAGCAACCATCTCAACCAAACGTTTTGTGTTGCATCCTTGTCACATTTGTGAACTACATATATATACCAAATTTCAAGTCTCTAGCTTATACCTAACCGTTCCCGAGATATTGTTAAATTACACCGAAAACCGCCAAAAAGCGGTAAAATGCCGCCAACCGTTGCACCGGTCTTTCCCGAGATATTGTTAAATTACACCGAAAACCGCCAAAAAGCGGTAAAATGCCGCCAACCGTTGCACCGATCTTAACTAGCTCATACCGTCCCCGATATATTGTTAAATTACACCGAAAACCGCCAAAAAGCGGTAAAATGCCGCCAACCGTTGCACCGATCTTAACCAAAAAAGTTTCGTGTCACATCCTTGTCACATTTCACAGCTACATACCAAATTTCAAGTCTCTAGCTCTTACCGTTCTCGAGATATTTTGTTTACA
>NW_007433088.1:0-454 GCF_000475195.1 Diaphorina citri
AGAAGTCAACAACTGCCCGGAGACTCGCTAACAAGGTGCCCCAACAACCAAACCCAGCGCGGAGAACAAGAAGAAGAACAAGATCACGAGGAACAAGAAGAAAGAAGAAGACCAAGAAGAGGAAGAAGAAGAAGACCAAGAAGAGGAAGAAGAAGACCAAGAAGAGGAAGAAGAAGAAGAAAGAAGATCACGAGGAAGAAGAAGAAGACCAAGAAGAGGAAGAATAAGAAGATCACGAGGAAGAAGAAGAAGAAGAAGACCAAGAAGAGGAAGAAGAGAGAAGTCGAGGAAGATACAACATCTTGAGATGAAATCAGGGCCGTCAAGTTTGAGGGAGAGCAAGTGCCCTTGCACAATTTTTTGTAGATATTACAGATACAGAATGACATTCAATGATTCAAGAAACGATACCTACATACCTATGTATTTCGGAGACAGATAGAATAATGAAAAA
>NW_007433089.1:0-454 GCF_000475195.1 Diaphorina citri
AGGTGTGCAGATTTTTATATTTTGAGCATTTTGTTTTCAGGGAAAATGAATTAATTAGTAAAAGAGGAGAGAGAAAAAAGTATTTGGAAAAAGCTTGATCCAACTCATATCTGTCGTACTGCACAAAGCTTTTCCCAAAAATAGTACGAGGTACCTATGCAGGCTATGGGTAATAGTGGAGTCGCTTTCCAAGATCTCAAACACTCCCTATTTTCCAGTCCCCAATTTCACAGGATCAACAAGGCAGAAGTACCCTGTCTAACCATTATTTTCTTCTAGTTATTTAGTAGCCCGGAGTAGTTAGTACCATTTTGTTTTGAAATGACAGACCACCTTTAAATTGGAACAACAATGTAAGTTATCTTGACAAACCCTTCTGTTCTTAAACCTCGAATTGAACTTTTAGGTCAACCAACCTCCCTATGATTTCGACTTGAGGAAACAAAAATAATTA
>NW_007433090.1:0-454 GCF_000475195.1 Diaphorina citri
AGAATAGAATATACCCTGTTTATACTGCCAGAATGAGACTGAAAAGTCCCTTTACTCCCGCAGTCTAAACAAGATCTTGCCAGCCTAGTTAGCTTAGTTGGTAGTGCGTCTGCCTTGTAAGCGCTAGGCCGCGGATTTGATTCCCCCCCGGGGCGGATTTTATCCTAAACGGATCAGGTTCGTTCTCGGAACGGCTAGCTTTCTTATCTTGTCTTCCTTCTCTCTTCGATTTCGGGACGATAAGACCATAGCAGTTACAGTTCCCTCTATTAAACCTCTTAGAAAAAGAAAAATCTCTGTCCGAAAAACTTGGCCCTTTTTTCACCGTTCAAAAATGTTTGTTGGTATGTATTTGTCCCGATAAGACCTCAGCCGTTACAGTTCCCTCTATCAAACTTTTTTTTTCGGATTCCACATTCCACGGAACAAAAGGGCTAGATAAAAAGTTGTATGT
>NW_007433091.1:0-454 GCF_000475195.1 Diaphorina citri
AAAAAAATGTCGATATCGAATAAAAATATCGGTATTTGTGGCGTGTTCGCCGGCTAGCTTCACATCAACCAATGAAATTCTTTGTTCAGTGATTACTCGCTTTTTTTGAAGAGGTTTGACAGAGTAGTCGGTGGCCTAACGTCAAAAAAGCTGCATTTCGTCAGGAAAGCACCAAATTTGGCATGGACCTTTATTTGGACCATATAAATAGTCGGTGGCCTAACGTCAAAAAAGCTGCATTTCGTCAGGAAAGCACCAAATTTGGCATGGACCTTTATTTGGACCATATAAAACTTTTAGGAAGGGGTGACACCGAAAACCATGTATACGAACAAAATGGCGGCCTTTTTTTAAAATGGCGGCCAAAAAAAGGGGTTTTTTTAGGAATATCTCGTTTCGGGTAAAAATTTTCTAATAACAACAAATTAGAAAGTTGTTTGTCTTTTTATTTCCT
>NW_007433092.1:0-454 GCF_000475195.1 Diaphorina citri
CCAAGCCCCCCCCTATCGCCGCCTATGAGAAAAGATAACGGAATAGGAAACGAGGGGAGGGAGAACGAAGAAAATGTAGGGGGGGAAAAGGAAGAACAGAAGAAGGAAATAAAGAACGGGGGGAGAGAGTTGAAAATGACAAAGAGAGGAAAACAGAAAAAGAGCATGGGAAAAAAGATTGAGGATAAAAGGAGGAAGACTGAAGGACGAAAGAAGAAGGAGACTAGGGAGAAAGGAGTAGAAGGAAGAAAAGGGAGAGAGAAGAGTTCAGAAGGAGTAGAATAGAAGGAAGAAGGGGGAAGAGAAAAAACTGAAAGGCTGGAAAAGAGAAAGGAAAGTACAGAGAAGGAAAAAGGAGAAGAGAAGGGACTAAAGGGCGAGAAAAGAGGAGGGAAGGCAGAAAGAAGGCACAGAGAACAGAAGGGAAAAGGAGAAGCGAGAAACTGAAGGAAGA
>NW_007433093.1:0-454 GCF_000475195.1 Diaphorina citri
ACGTGGAACTAATTACAGACTAGATGAGAGATGGACAGTGGCGTAGAAACAATGGGGTTTCTTTCATGCCAAGATGATGTTCTTAGAAAGGATCAGGCTGCCCTGGCTCTTGACCAAATAAGCGGTGATTTAGCGGAAATAGTGGATAGATTAATAAGTTAATTGATCCTAAATTGATCAAGGATCAGTAACACACCTTCATAAAATTATGTAATTGAATGAACAAAGGACGAATCCTCATCCATTTTGACAAAGTTTCAAGGGGCCGTAGCTCGAGCATCATAAACATGTACTCATGTAGTCTTGTGATGAAAACTTTTATTGGTGGTCCAGTGATGGTAACATATTCGTAAAAGATGAAGTGTTTTCTTAGCTAGTCGACTTCCTCTAGATCTCTAGGAGTATGTCCATTACTGGACTTTGGTAAACAACATGGCTATTTGCTAGTGGAAAT
>NW_007433094.1:0-454 GCF_000475195.1 Diaphorina citri
GATATAAAATAAATATCAAAATGAGTTTTTATAGCGAATAGCTATAGCGACCCAAAAACACACAACCCCGACCCAAAGTTGTGACTTTCGTTAGAAATGAATAGCTCACTCGGACTCACTCCTAAAGGGGATTCAGCTAAAAAGCAACATTTTTTGATGATATTTGATAATACTCTTCAAAAAGAAATGATTAAAGTTTGTGGTATCTATGAATATGAAGGAAGAAATTGAAGACTATACTTACTTACCGGTAATTTTCAAGCACGACTAAGAAGAAAAAAAATATAATCATTTGGTCAAAGACAATCTCTGCCACTGAACCCTGTATAATTCCAGGCCAGATTAATTTCATAGGGCCACTAGGAAACCCATACAGTTGGGCAGCAACTACGAATCAACCCCGAGCTAAAAACCTGTGAAACGAATGTCCCAATTTTTCCGAACCCCTGTACAA
>NW_007433095.1:0-454 GCF_000475195.1 Diaphorina citri
GGGGGGGGGGTTATTTTATTTGAAAGAAACCTTTCACCTAACCAATATATTATGCGGCATAATTTATGCCACCTTTTTAACTATCTGCATCATATTTCTCTCATGCAATAGACAGTGGGTTAAAAAACTTAACTTTTAAATAGGTACTTACCATTACCACCTTTGCTCGTGAGCTGTGTGTTAATATGAAGCTATGAAGAAAATGGACACTTTTATTTACCTGCAACAGATGGAAATTACAATAAACCAAATTAATATCAACAACATAAAATTCTATAGAAGAAATTAGAAGTTAGGTAAGATAAAAAGTTAATAGATACTCGTACCCAACATAATGACGAAAAAAATATTCAGAAAAAATCTTAAGAATGAATTAATCCAATTCAGAATTATTAACAAATCCAGCTTGATGAGGAAGTGAATATTGAATCCAAAAACTTCCATGAACGCAGGT
>NW_007433096.1:0-454 GCF_000475195.1 Diaphorina citri
TCGATTTTTCTTCAAGTTTCCACTGAAACCCATTGAATTTCTCCTGATAGAAAAGTACCTCTTTTTGTCCTCTTTAATTCCATTATCTTGAATTTTCTAAGAAACCATTATTTACGGAGATATTAACGATACAAAGGGAGAATCCGTCAATTTCCTACGTTACTATGAATCCCTGTCCACCTGTTTCATTCTATCGCCGCGCCGAATTTTCCTCCAAAAACAACACGAACAACAAAACAAACAACAACAACAACACACCAACAACAAAACAACAACAACAGCAACGACGACAACAACACCACCACCACCACCACCACCAAGAACTACATTACCACCACCAACGAAGGCCGTAGCCAGGATTTTGTCGAGGGGGTGGGGGGGGCTGCCTACAGTACAGGAGAAAAATGAAGCTCAAAGAGGGGGGAGGGGTGGCCGGGCCCCCTCGACCCCAATT
>NW_007433097.1:0-454 GCF_000475195.1 Diaphorina citri
ACATGAAATCAGATACATTTACAAGGCAGACGCACTACCAACTAAAAAAAAAGTTTGAATACTGAACCAATGTAAAGAGCCGAGTGTGTGTGTCTTTTGTTATTACAGGAAATGTAGGTATCTAGGTACTTTTTTTTACAAACTGGCTACTTTTTATGTTTTCAGCGATCGTTAAAGCAGATACAGAAATACTGGGATAACGAAAAGACAAAAAGGAAGAAGAAATTATCTCAAGAGAAGAGGTCAAGGATGGAGACGGGAGGTGGTCCATGTATCCCACCTCCTGACTCAGATGAGAATGATCCTGTCATTGACGCAATTCTGACTAATGTGACAGATATAGAGGTTCCATGCATTGATAGCGATGCTACACTGCCCGGCAAAATTAACCGGACGCTCGTATTTTTTGGTTTTTCTCAAACTGCTGTTCAGTGTTCAATTTTTTTCGGGAAAA
>NW_007433098.1:0-454 GCF_000475195.1 Diaphorina citri
AAAGGAATACTCCTACCAAATTTCAGCTTTCTAGGTGTTGTGGTTCAGGAGATAGAGCGATCAGTGTGTGAAATGTGAATGAATGGATCTTGATTTTATAATATAAGATTTCTAACGCTCTATTCCCTCTGTTTTCATTTCCAGACGATTCACAACCTAAGGCCGGACGCTAGCAGAGTTCTCTATCATGCCCTCACTACTCTCCCTGTGATGGAAATCGTACTCAAATATTTGGGTGTGATACTAACCATATTCCTAATGTATATTATGTTTCTAGACCTGAATAAAATATGTAGAGGGGTATAACTCCTGGTGATGTACAGAAATATTGGGTTTTTCTTTCCTACTTTCATTTTAACATACTGATAGATTCTGACGTGACTTTGTGAAGATTCATCTTCAAAAGAAGAACACCAGTAACTTTGGGAAGATTCGTCTTGAAAATAACACCAGT
>NW_007433099.1:0-454 GCF_000475195.1 Diaphorina citri
GGTTTTAGCGTCACCTGTGTTAAGCTACGCCGAGGAAGGCCAATAAATGGATGGGTGACTTAAACATTATATTGGAAAAATCATTACATGAAAGTAAAATCAAAAAATCAAATCAAGAATGATAATAAACTGAATATTAAACAAATTAGGTAGGTACATAGGTACTGATTTTCTCTAATCACTACGGGCTAAAAAATTCCCGGAGGGACGGGCCCTGCTTGTTTACTTTCTTCTTCTTTTACTTCTCCTTCAAGGCTGGTTCTTATCTTCTTCTTCTTCTCCTCCTCCTCCTCCTCCTTCTTGTTCTTCTTCTTCTCCTTTTCCTCTTCCTTCTTTTTCTCTTGTTTTCTTTCTTCTTCCTTCTCACTGTATATATCATCTGATTTCTAAAAATACAACACATTAGGCAGATTATTATTTTCAAGAGGTTTGACAGAGGGAACTGTAACTGCTA
>NW_007433100.1:0-454 GCF_000475195.1 Diaphorina citri
CCCCGAGTTAAAAACTTAAAACGGAACTCACTTCGTTTGTTCTTTAAAATATGGCAACCTATAGCGGCCAAAGCTCACAATGGTCTGTAAGGCACTAAAGATAGAAACACGTGAGCTCACGTGACGTGATAGTACAGTCGAACCTAAGTGGGAATCCAAGGGACCGACAATTTTTTCCCTCTTATCCAGGTTTCCCAGTTATAAAGTGTCCCACTTAGAAGTTGCCATTTTTACTTTTCCTATTTATAGAGGTAAATGTAAACACTGGTTTGGAGGAAGAGGAAGTATTAAGGTTACTATGCTTTCCTACAAATCCCCACTTACAGAGGTCCACAGAAGGCTCCGGACCTAGGAAAATGGCAACCCCTCCCAGTTACAGAGGCTCCGGACCGAGTATCTAGAAAAAGTCATTCCCACTTATAGAGGCTCGATTTTCCCATTTAAACACGTTTTT
>NW_007433101.1:0-454 GCF_000475195.1 Diaphorina citri
TCTACATGTATATAAGGCATCAGACAGCGAAATGGATTGGGGGGAGAGAGAGAGGGCAGGGTAGTATCTGATTTGTGTTTACTATTTACAAAATTGAAATATTACTCTTGCTGCAAAGCTGAGAGGGGGAATTGGCAGATGGGAGGAATTGGCTGAGGGGTTAGAGGAAGTAGGGATATAATACGACCTCAGGAGGGAGGTAACGCTACCTCCTTTACTTCTTCCTCCTCTTTTTCCTTCTTCTTCTTCTTCCCTCCTTCTTACAGTGTGAGCGTGTTCCAGCAATCCAGTCAATGTCGATCGACACCGATTGACCGTATAATCCCCGGCATTAGACACGGCTTATAGCCTAAAACAGAAGTTATCAAAGAACCTCCAGAAATGAAAAATCGGAAGCACAAAACCTCGTCTGGGGATGTTTATCAAGTTCACAAACCCTCGCGAGCTTGTCAAT
>NW_007433102.1:0-454 GCF_000475195.1 Diaphorina citri
GGATAATCTGCATAGTATCGACACTGAGTGATTTCATTTCGGAGGTCTTTATTCTGCAGGAGAGAGCTTTTGAAAGGAGAGCTGAAATGTGAACATGTTTTTACTTTTAGTCATGTACCCAACCAAGAGTGAGAACTGATAAACAATGTGTGTGCTTTTTTTTTTAAATTAAAAATACCTGGCTTAGAAGTGAAAAAAAAAAAAGAAGAAGATGTTTTTCTTCATTCCATTACAGTGTGCTAAAGTGATCGGAAGGGATCAACTAAATGCAATGTCATTTTCACGGTAAACTTGAAGAGGCCAAATTTTTAGTGAAAAATGTAATAATGTGTTGACCTTTAAAAATCCGATCCAAGAACATCAAAAGACATCATGAAGACAGGGGGAGCCTACAAGAAAAACATGTATAACCCGATGAGGTCAAATGGGTCAAAACTGGTACTCACATTGTGGT
>NW_007433103.1:0-454 GCF_000475195.1 Diaphorina citri
TGTTTATCAATATTCTACAATATTGTGAAACACAAGTCAAACACAAAAGACCTTTAACATTAAAGAACACTTAAGACTGAAATAAAATGGGATTTAAGACTTACCTACCTATTTACCTACCATATAAAATCTGAGCTAAATAAAATGTAGGTACTTTACACTATTTTTCACATCATAATACTTGGTATGTGTGAGTAAGTAACTAAGTTTGTGTTGTAGGTATATGTATTCTAAGACTTTTTTTTTCTGATGTAAAATCTTTTCTTTTCTATCTTATTTCAGATCTGCCAGAGAAAGTTAAAATGATCAAGCTACCCCTTAAACATTTTGAGTGTAAAACCAGTGTAATAGAGCAGCGATTTGAGAAAAACACCGTGGTGTAACGATCCGATAATCTCCTTAAACACTTATAAAACACCGCTTGTAGACGGGCTATGTCCGCCCCGAACACCCA
>NW_007433104.1:0-454 GCF_000475195.1 Diaphorina citri
AGAGAGAGAGAGAGAGAGAGAGAGAGAGAGAGAGAGAGAGAGAGAGAGAGAGAGAGAGAGAGAGAGAGAGAGAGGAAGGGAGAGAGAGAGAGAGGAGAAATGACTGAATCCTTTTCATTCCGTTGAAAATAATGGCAATAATATTCCGAGTGTCATTTCTCTCTGTCTCTCCGCTTGTTTTTCTTCCCTTCTCGTTCTCTCTTTTTCTCTATCTACCCTCTCTTTCCCTTTCATCCCCCTCTTTCTCGTCCTTCTTCTTCTCTCTCTCTTTCTTCCCTCTCTTTCTCTATTTACCTATTTCCATTTTTTTTTTCTTTTTCCCGAATTGTACACATTATCTTGTGTAGAGTGTACTTACACTTTTTCCTCTCCCAATGCTTAGTGTTAGTGCAAACTACAGAATAGTAGGTACTCCCCATGGTATGTTCTATGTTTTCATGTAGTGCAGTTCGAC
>NW_007433105.1:0-454 GCF_000475195.1 Diaphorina citri
GAAATTTTATTATTAATGTTCAATGTTTGTTTTTATTATTTTAAATGTAAAAATGAGATACAAATACCGTAAAATAATAAGAATAATAATAAAAATAATAAAGGGGATTTAGCTTTTTTAAAAAAAGTGGAATACTACCTATGCTTATTGAAATATATCGTGATAAAGGTCATGTTATAATCTTATAATACCATATGTTATGCATTTTCACAAACAGATACCTCTACAGACAGTTACGTGACAATTTCATCTTTCTGAATCAAACTCTTGCTACTGTCTATGTAAATGTAAATGCAGTTTCTTTGTGTCACTATAATTATCACATCTTTGGTGCTCACTGCAGCATTGTACGATTTTTCCCAATATCTCAATAATTCCAACATCCAATGATTACCTACCATGCTGGCACCGGTCGCTCTGCGCATTTATATGTCATAGCTACTTCCTCACGAGG
>NW_007433106.1:0-454 GCF_000475195.1 Diaphorina citri
CTTCTTCTTCTTCTTCTCTTCCAATGCTTCTCTCTGGTTTTACGTCGTAGTATTTAGCTGCTCGTGGAGACCCAGAGGTTGTGTGACCCCAGAGTTAAGCTGGTTCTTCTTTTATTTCCATGCCATCACAAAAGTACAGGGTCACTTGAAAAGATTGTCAAAGATTTTACTGTACAAGCTACAGGGTCGCTTGTTCAATGTTTAGTCAGTGGCAGGATTCTCAGATTTTCACTTCTGTGAGCTCTTCCACCTAACCACTTTCTTTCATACTTTCTCAAGAAGAGATTATTTACTTTGAAAATAGAAGAAAATTGGCTTCCATGTATTATGGAGATTTCAGAGCGTTTTAACATATCATTTTATGTTAGTTTTATATTAATTTTGGCCTCGTTCTCCCGGTACACATCAAGATTTCGTCTTCTCCTTTTTTCTTTCCCTGATTAGTTTAAATCCT
>NW_007433107.1:0-454 GCF_000475195.1 Diaphorina citri
TTCGTGAAGAGCTTCGGCTCGCATTATATTTCTAGTTATGTCACGGGCAACTCCTTGTATCAGGTGAGAACTACATCATTATCATCTCCTAAAGGTCTTGTCGTGATAGCCACATTGTTCGGTTCATTGCCATGGACTTCACGTGTACGCCTCCCTTCTATTCTTCCTTCAAAGATGTTTTTCATGAAGTCGTTGTGTCTCATGAGGTGTCCTATCAGCTTTATTTTCCTTTTTTCAATTGATTCAATTAAACTTCTTCTTTCCTTTACTTCTTCTAGCACTCTTTCGTTTGATTTCCTTTCTATCCATGATGTTTTTGTCATTTTTCTCCACATCCACATCTCCATTGCTTCCAATCTTTCTGAGAACTACATCAGCAGCTATTTTAGAGCTGTGTTCACAGTTCACACAGAGTCGCCGGCCGCCGTCGATCGAAATTGATCGACGAGGTGAA
>NW_007433108.1:0-454 GCF_000475195.1 Diaphorina citri
GGTGATAGATAAACAACTTATCCTGATGATCATTGCTTATGCCACACCATTCATTGCATTGTATGCTCAACAAATCAAATTCCAGCCAGAATCCTGAGTCAGGCCTGAGTTTGTCAGCTCCCCAAACAACTTTAGTTTGTGGTAGACGACTTTTCAGTTAAAATGACCGACCCTAAAAACGACAAAACTATTTTTTTAGTATTTTTCACAGTTACTACTAATACTTCGCATACAGGGTGTAACATAACAGATTCTCTAGTGTTGGACAAAAGTTGTAGAGTAAGAAAACGATTTCAACTCTCAAAGAATCTGAAAAGGGTAGGGAATCCCCATCCGTGAAGCTTTGCCATTACGGATGGGTATAACATTTATAAAGAAATGTATGTTCTGAGAGTTTTGTCGATCAAAAATAAATTGAAACTTGTTAAATTAAAATTAATCAAAACCAATTCTC
>NW_007433109.1:0-454 GCF_000475195.1 Diaphorina citri
AAGTAGGCTAAGGAAAAAACCAGCCGTTCTGAGAACGAACCTTATATGTTAAGACTTGAGGATAAAGTTCGCCCCAAGTGGATTTCAAACCCACGACCTAGCTCTTACATGGCAGGCCTGCTACCTTCCAAACTGGTTTTGGTGCTGTCTATTTTAGGGTGTGTCCAAACTTAGTCTACCAGCCGTCAATCGACGAGGTGAATCTATGTTGTCGAGGCAGTGTGGACGGTTCAGACGGAATAGACGGATCGATGGCCAGTCTACTATGTGTGGACACACCTTTACGGATTAGGAACCCAAGGGGGTTTTCACTGCAGCATTGTAGGATTTTCCCAATATCTCAATAATCCTAAAATCCAATGTTTACCTACCATGGTGGCACCGGTCACTATGCGCATTTATATGTCATAGCTACTCATTTTCCTCACGAGGCTGAGTGGGCCCCGCAACAGCC
>NW_007433110.1:0-454 GCF_000475195.1 Diaphorina citri
AATAGAATTCCTTTATAGTACCCGAACGGGTAAAATACTAAAAAAGTCCCTTCACCCCAATAGGTACTTGTATAGTCATATAGGGTCATTGTGAAAGTATTCAAGCACAATGTTAGCAGTTAGCTATGTTTATTTCTATTCTTAGTTCAATAAAGGAATAAGTCCTGAAGGGTTGAATAGACCAAAAGTCTCAAGTTTTGACTATAAATAGCAAAGACAAGGAAGATAAAGCAGCTGACAAAAAAAGCTAGTTGGTTCAAAAACGGTTAAAGGCTGATTCATCCTAGAATACGTAAAACAAACAATTAGTGAAAACGCTGAAAAACAGTCCTTTTGCGTACCCACTGCTGTCCAATCTAAAATGATCTCTTTTAAAGTCAGTATTAGTCGACCTCCTCGCATTAGAAATCGAGAAAGACAGTTGGAAAAGACGTTCTAATTGTCTTTTCGCCTC
>NW_007433111.1:0-454 GCF_000475195.1 Diaphorina citri
CTACCTATTAGTATTTATCTATGTATAGATTGTATAGTATGTATTTCTATTACCCAATAGTCAAGTTCTAGCATTTGTTACTGACCATTTCTGTTACCTACTCTTTTGTGTTTGAATGTTTTCTATTTATAGTCCCCATTACCAGGAAACCAGTTTGTTATATGTACTTTTGTTCCAGGTGAAAGGCCTTGGACTTTACTGATTGGGTACTGCATATAGTCAACAGTACCTACCAGCTGATAGTGACTTGGAATACCAAAAATGAGATATACATGGATAAGATCAAAGAAGACCTGAAATCAAAGAAGACCTACTACTGTCCGTAGTGTTAAATCGCTTTAAAGGAGAAAAATTAGGATTGCAGCCTCACCCAAACCCGAGCGGCTTGGAAAACACAAACACGAAATGTCGACCCCACTTGAGTGGGAAAAGACTTCAGTAAATGAAAAAAAAA
>NW_007433112.1:0-454 GCF_000475195.1 Diaphorina citri
CCTGAATATTTTTTGAGCGGCTAAAGATGAGAAGCTGCAATTCAGGGTAGTGCATTTAATGTTTTAAAATACCATTTCTTGGTACTCGCCAAATGTCAGCAAGAGCCAGGGTCGGCCCCAGGAATTTTCTTTTCAAGATTGTTTGAGAATTTGACCGAAAAGAAAGGTAATGTTTAGTTCTATTCGAGTATAAACACTCCCTATTTATTACCCTTTCTTTTTTGTCACAAAATTCGTCAAAATACCACTAGGTGCCATTTAGGCGCCATTTTGCCTATACAATCCTTCCTAATCGAATTCATCGAAGGGAAGGACAATTTGTCCCCCTATTTCTCTATCTATTACCGGTGTTGCGTGCACTTGTAGAATTCAGATAGGTAATGCTTTTAGCGGAAAAGCTATCCATCTATCCTATGGCCCTTATGGGGAGTAAACATGAGACAAAGAGACCGAG
>NW_007433113.1:0-454 GCF_000475195.1 Diaphorina citri
CATACCTCGGCTGGGATCGAACCCACGCCCTCTTGATTACCAGGCGAGCGTCTTGACCACTACACCACCGAGGCAGGTGTTGCACACACTTACCTTACACTTCCAGCCAAACTTGGGTATGGTGGTAACCACAGGTCGGAGACAGGTCGAGTGGTATGCTTTCAGGCAGGTTTCGCATACCATCACCTTGCTAGTATCTTCGGAGGTGACGCGACAGATTTGACACACGCGACACCCTGTACATTGCCAGCCCGCACGACTCCCTGGAATAACGACGAGGGAAGAAGGGAGAACAATAAATAGAATAGAATCTTCTTACCTTCTTAGCCACCTAGGTACTATTGTTTTATTATCATCTCTCTTTTTTTTCCTTTTATTACTGTTATCACCTTTTTTTTTTTTAATTAATCAGGGTGTTTACTTTGTAAAATGTACCCCCCATAATGTATCAAAT
>NW_007433114.1:0-454 GCF_000475195.1 Diaphorina citri
TATCTTGCGAAGAAATTAATGATGGTATTTTTTGCTTGTCACTCAGGCGGATAAGAAAATAATCATAAACTAAAAAACAAGGAGATACAATCACTTTGTTTGTTCAAGCCAAGTAGGTACTTATTATGTCTACGACCTACCTATACATTATGTATCATTATTGGAATGACCAAGCTCTAGGCAGTCTACGCTATAGGTAGCTGCACTAAACAGAAATGATCGTAGAATCAAAATCCATGACATTCCATTTTAAGTGAGCGAAATCTAACGAATTGCTTGCAATAAGTGCAACAAATGAATGGAAATATTGGAATGTTTTCTAAAGAATCTCGAAGCGGGCTAGTAAACTTGGAGGGTAGCGTCTGTTTTATAAGCGCTAGGTCGCGGGTTCGATCTCGGAAGAATCTCAGACTCAAACACACAAACCACGAGTAGGTATGATAATGCAGTACTG
>NW_007433115.1:0-454 GCF_000475195.1 Diaphorina citri
TCTTGTTTTCTGACCTCGTGAGAGGCTGGTAGAGGGTCATTAAGAAATCTACCCTTGCCTCAAGTAATAAAGAAACAAGTACGTTTTCCCAGATTAGGCGTGATGTCCGAAATGTAGGACGCTTGAAAATTTCTTACCTCCGATAAATAATTACTTTTCGTCCCGGCTTGCTTCCAAAGATAAAGTTCCAAGTATGTTACATAAAAGCCTTTTTTCCACAGGTGTTGTACCTACCTAAAGGTGAAACCTGCATCTCCACTACTTTTGTTGGATTTGCAAAATATTAGGTATCTCCAGTGCAACATGAAAATGAAGTAGGTAGGTAGGTACATTTATGTACGTATTGTTCTGGAATCTCCATACTTATAGTAATGTGCCAAATCTTATATTATAAGAACGAGATCCATTCACAGTTCACATTTCATAGTTCACACACTGATCGCTCTATCTCTAG
>NW_007433116.1:0-454 GCF_000475195.1 Diaphorina citri
AGTCCTTCGATAAAAAGTCCTTATTTAGGGAGTCTTTAGACAAAAAGTCCTTATTTAGGGAATCCTTATTCAAAAAGTTCTTATTCAAGGAGTCCTTGGACGAAAAGTAATTATTTAGGGCTTTGTTATTAAAAAAGACTTTATTCAGGGAGGCCTTGGAGAAATAGTCTTTGCTCAAGGAGTCCTTATTCAAGGCTCCCTTATTGAGAATCAAGGCCAATTTCCAGTCTATTCGTTCGTTAACTATGTCAAACCGGTGGCAAACCGTAGCATCCAAATCCAACTTGGGCACAAGAAGCGTAGCATTCACGAAAGCGTTCGACTCGTAAACAATTGAAGCGTTAACTCGCACACCGGTGAGATCGTCAACGCTAAACCGTACACTTCCCGGGCGGGAAGTTAAACGGACTGTATCGTCACCGAGTCTGTGCGCGAAGTCAAACGCATCCGCCGT
>NW_007433117.1:0-454 GCF_000475195.1 Diaphorina citri
CCTCCTTGTTCATAGTTGTAAATGGCTCTCGATTACTTGTTCTCCTCCTCCTCCTCCTCCTCCTCCTCCCACCCTTTTCGCTTTAATTATTCAATTGTCATCGAGAAGATAAAAAAAAGAGAGAAAAGAATGAATAAATAATAGTGATAAGGAGAGAGAGAGAAAAAACAATTGAAATTGAACAAAGAAAAAAATAATAGAAGCAAGGGTAGGAGGAAAAATAGAAAGTAAAAAAAAATCTGGTGTGAACATCACACGACATTACAGTACGGCATTAATGTCGAAATTTTTGGGATTGGCAAACCTATGGAAGAGAGAGAGAGAGAGAGAGAGAGAGAGAGAGAGAGAGAGAGAGAGAGGAGAAATGTGTCCAATCTTATAAGAACGAGATCCATTCACATTTCACACACTGATCGCTCTATCTCTAGAACCACAACACCTAGAAAGCTGAAAT
>NW_007433118.1:0-454 GCF_000475195.1 Diaphorina citri
TCTTCCTCGTCCCCCTCCTCCTCCTCTTTCTCATCTCTTTTATTTCGTAACAATAAAACCTATACCTATAGGTACTGAAATTTACAGCATAGATCCCAAAGGTTAGAATTTGCTGATTTCAAGATCAACTACCATGATTCGCGACACTTGAGAACAGAAATAGGTACGAAATAATAATGTGCTCGTGTTTCATTCCTAATTAGACTCTCCGGTGCTTTTCAGTCCTCTTCGGGCCCGACTATTGTCCCGACATTTATTTCCATTTCGAAATTCGAAGAAATAACCTCTACTCTAAGTCATGTTTGGGAATAAGTCGATCCTTAAGGAACGTCGAAAGTGAGGCCTTAAGCCTTAATCCCAAATGCACGAAACCCCCAAAGCCCTCCAAAATAGAAACAACTAAAGGTGTTCTCAACCCTACCTTAAAGTAATTTCCCCTCCAAGTTTCATATAA
>NW_007433119.1:0-454 GCF_000475195.1 Diaphorina citri
CTCTTTCTCCTTTACTTCCTACTCTCTTCCCCTTTCATCTCTCCCTCTTGTTCCCTCTTTCTCTTTTAATTCCCACTCTCTCCCTTTTATTTTCCCCTCTTTCTCTTTTAACTCCCACTCTCTCCCTTTTATTTTCCCCTTTTTCTCCTTTAAGTCCAACTCTCTCCCCCCTTTTTTCTCTCCCTCTTGTTCCCTCTTTCTCTTTTAATTCCCACTCTCTCCGTCCCTTTCATTTCTCACTGTTGGTTCTGCTTCCTCTTTCTCCCTTATTTCCCACTCTCTCCCTTCCTTTTACCTCTCTTTTCTCTCTGTTGGTACCTACTTAACTACCTACTATTATATTTTTCTCTCTCTCTCTCTCGTTCTCTCTCTTTCTCCCTCCCTCTCTTTCTCTCTCTCTTCATCTTTATTAATCCCCTTATCTTCCTCCCCAACCTACGGTATCATTTCTATC
>NW_007433120.1:0-454 GCF_000475195.1 Diaphorina citri
CCGATCATAGCATGACCCTTATTCTTATTGGAAAATGCTCTAAAGGAACCAGCCTTTGTCGTTTCTAAAGAAGAGAGAATACAAGGTTGTTGTTAAGAGGACTCAAAAGTAAAGTGAACCTAGTCCCTCTGTTGAGGCAATTTGTTCTAGGTATAATCACTTTTGTGAAATTCCAAACTTTCCCTTAGGAAAGGGCTGAGGAAAACACGGATTTTTCCTGGCAAAAATCGTTCATTTTTCGGGATAATATTACCGGAAACATCAATTTATTTCCGTTTACATTGCCTAGAAGAAATCCATTTTGGTCTACAAGTACAGACTCTCCAGTCTGATTTTGAAATTTATTTTGTCCTCTAAAACAATATTCCCGTATATTGAACATTCTAACGCATCACGATTGTAGAGCTAAATTCCCAGTTTATTTCGTATAAAAGGTAAAGTTATGTGTACCTAT
>NW_007433121.1:0-454 GCF_000475195.1 Diaphorina citri
AACTCTTGAACTTTGACTCCATTTTTCTCAAAACGGGTTTTTTTCACTTAGTCCACTCTGCCTCTTAGTGCCTCAATTCTCCTCCTCCTTCTTCTCTTCCTTGTTCTTTTCTTTTTCCTCCTCTCTCGCCGTTGTTTGTTCTCTTCCTGCTCCTCCGTCTTGTTCTTTTCCTTTTGCTCCTTCATCTTCTTCTCCCTTTTCTTTTTTCCTCCTCCTTCTCCTCCTTGTTCTTAGTCTTCTTCGCCTTTTATTGTTCTTCTCGTCCTCCTCCTTGTTCTGATTCTCCTTCTCCTTTTGTTCCTCATCCTTCCTCTTCTCCTTTTGTTCCTCATCCTTCCTCTTCTCCTCTTGTTCCTCATCCTTCCTCTTCTCCTCCTCCTCCTCCTTGTTTTCTTCTCTTATTTTTCTGCACATTGTTTAAACGTTCATTTTTTGTCACAGCACGGGGCTAGGC
>NW_007433122.1:0-454 GCF_000475195.1 Diaphorina citri
AGACAAACTCTTTAATTCTTGGAATTTTTTCATAAAAAAATAGCAAAATTTCACTCAGAGGTCCTCTTTCTGATAACTGTTGAAAATACATAAGCGGCCTGTTGTGGCAGCAAATGTGGACGTCCAAAACGGAATCTCTTTGGTTTAATATTGTTGGAAAAAAAAAAAAAAATAAGTCGCATAATAAAATACAGCTTTACCTTCTCTAACGAATGCTAGGGTCTCCAAAGACGAGTATTCTCTACTGATTTGTACAAATGTGTGAATAGATTATATTGGAATCTGTGAAATTTGTGAATTCCCCGCGCATGCGCACGTCTGTGTACATTGTACATGCTAATGTACGCACTGCACCCCCCTCCCTATTGTGAATAAAAAACTAGCCTTTATTAATTTTATTTATTATAAAATACATATTGTAATTTATTTAAATTTTGATTGTATGGACCTTTCT
>NW_007433123.1:0-454 GCF_000475195.1 Diaphorina citri
GACTAAGATGTCATCCAAAAATACAGTACAAATGTTACCCAAATAGCCTTCTAATACCTTCCGCATTAGCCTCATGAAGGTGCCTGGTGCACCGGATAATCCAAAGCTTAGGACACGGAACTGGTACTTATTTCCATTTGGTAAGGTAAATGCTGTCAGGGGCTTACTTTCCTCACTCAGTCCAATTTGCCAATAACCAGATTTTAAATCAATAGACGTCAGTACCTTTTTATTGCCCACACTGTCAATCAGATCTTTAATATTGAGCCGCTGACATTCTTCTTCAACAGTAGCCTCATTTAAGCGTCTATAATCAACACAGAATCTGAAGTCCTTTCCTTTGGGTACCAGCACAATTGGTGAGGAGTATGGAGAGGTGCTCTCCTCAATGATTCTCTGGTCCAACATCTCCCTCACTTGGGTGTAAATAATTTTTTCCTTTTCCTTTGACACC
>NW_007433124.1:0-454 GCF_000475195.1 Diaphorina citri
GCTCAAGTTATGGAGTTAAGCTGTCCAGAAGCTCTTGGTTCACAAACTATTAATAGTATTAATGTTGGCTGTTGGAGTACCTGGTTAGATGGTAGGGGAAAGTGCCTCGGAACAGCTTTCGAATTATGTAAATACTTGGCCTAGTTCAAGCCTGCTAGCGCACCGTACAGTCGTCTTCCTACGGTCAATGTAGGTAAATAGACCAAATCGACTGGCAGTAGTCGATTTGGTGGCAGTAGTCGATTTGGTTCTGAATGTCAAAAGTGTTAAACTAATAAGAAATAGAGTTTCATTTATGTATTTTTAATTCCGTCGATAACTCCGCCCTTCGTAATTTGTCGCAAAGAAATTTCTACAACACATAAATAACCACCTAAATAAATCTGACTGTCATGTTTATGTATTGTGATTTTCCAGTTTTCCCGCTAAATAAGTAGCTTTAGAGCTTTACAAT
>NW_007433125.1:0-454 GCF_000475195.1 Diaphorina citri
CATGCCTCGGCTGGGATTGAACCCACACCCTCCTGTTTACCAGGCGAGCGTCTTGACCACTACGCCACCGAGGCAGGTGGCGTATTGGTCAACTCTTATGTATTATGTCCTCGAAAAACGTTCTTTGAACACCCAAAATCGCGTGCTGCTGGCTTTTTCCGGACCAACTCAGGCCAGATGAGGTTAATGTGATCAGGCCGGTAGCTTGTCCCCGAATGTATTCGTATAGCTTCGAATAAGCTTAATTTTTACGAGTACCCACCTATACCTACATCTAAAAGATATTATGTACCTAGAAAACTGCAAAAATAGGTAGATATATATCTATATTTACGTTCGCATCCAGAAAGGTTATAGGTTTTCTAAACGCATAGGGTCTGACGCATAGGGTCTGATGCAAATGCAAAGTTTTCCCTGAGCATTTATCTGATCACGTCCAATACTCTAGGGTTCG
>NW_007433126.1:0-454 GCF_000475195.1 Diaphorina citri
TCTCCCGCAGTCTCTGTACTCTGTGTATTTCTTATGGAGATTTTAGCGATCAAAAATTGATCATATCTCAGGATCGGTATAGATTTTCACAGAATCCTTTCTTATTGCACACCTAGACCATAAAAGGAATATTCCTACCAAATTTCAGCTTTCTAGGTGTTGTGGTTCTGGAAATAGAGTGATCAGTGTGTGAAATGCGAAATGTGAATAAGTGAATGGCTGAATGGATCTTGTTCTTATAATATAAGATGTTCTGTTTAACTGTTAGCATAAACTGGGACATCTCTTGTTCTAAGTTTTCAGTTTAAAACACTATTGTTTATTATTAGAGGTAATTTGACTCTTCAATCCCATTTGAGCAGTATAAATCAACACATAGTTGTATCATTTGGTGTTGCAGGAGAATGAACCAACGTGCACCACTATGGAAACGGAAGACACAGAGTCATGCTCA
>NW_007433127.1:0-454 GCF_000475195.1 Diaphorina citri
CCCACAAGATTTCGCCTGGGGTCTAGAAATCAATAGTAGGGCCCTCTGAATGTGTCCTTGTGGACCCCAGTGCGCCCCTCTGCCCTTGCGCTGCGCGAGTGGAAATCCCTACAATCAATGCGATTACCAGAGTGCAGGATAATGGGCCAATAGTGATGTTGATATCCTAATAAACAACCGACCTGATGTCCATCTACAACGGTTCTACACTAATAGACAGGTCTACAATCTCGTGTTAAAGTATTCTGTGAGAATACTCCGAGACTGATCCGGCATAGTCTCCGAGCATTCTCACAAGAAACAAGTTAACATAAACCTGTAGACCCGGGGAAAAGCTAAATTCAAATACAATCTTAGTTCATCCAATAGACACTAGATGGTCAATTCCCATGAACTGCCTTCACCATAAGCGGACTGTAGTTTCCATAGTTTCCAAAAAATGACGAACACCAAT
>NW_007433128.1:0-454 GCF_000475195.1 Diaphorina citri
GTTGGATACAAAAAGAAAGATAAGGAGAGTGCTGAACATCAAGAAGTACAATTTATCAAAACTGAAAGAACCGAACCTTAAGATGAACTATCAAGAAGCCGTGAAAGAGAAGATCAAAGAAGTACAAGAAATCTCAACAGATATAGATGGAAAATGGAATATTATCAAGAGTGTGATAAAAGAAGCAGCATCAGAAACCTTGGGTATATTGAAGAACGCTCCTAGAAAACCATGGATTACCGAATATGTAATTGAACTAATCGAAGAAAGAAGAAAGTACAAGAATGCCAAAACCATTGAAGATAAGATAAAATACAAACACTGGAGGAATGTTGTCAATAGAGAAGCAAAGCGTGCAAAAGAAAACTGGCTTGGCGAACTTCACAAGGAAATCGAAGAAGATCTTAAAAGAGGAAAAGTAGACAAAGCGTACAATATGATCAACAAGTACTTC
>NW_007433129.1:0-454 GCF_000475195.1 Diaphorina citri
TCACCGCGGGCTGGAATCGAACCCGGGACCTAGCACTTAGGCGGTCCTTAGTTGCTGATAAAAGTTGCAATTAATTTTCTAGCAAACGTGTTTGAAATATAGAAGCTCTTCTTGATAAGATCCTTACTTCAAACATGGTTACAGTTTTGTTACAGTCCACTCTAATCCACATAAACATTAGACTTCCTGCAGTTCTTAGATCATCTCCTTAAACGTCTTCCTCTACATCTCCCAATACTACCACTTCCACCATCGCCTTACCTATCATCACCTCCATCTCCATCTCCTTCTCCTTACACTTCCACTTCCATCAGGGAAGAAATCAGTTGACAATGAAACATTATGGAATGTTGAATCTCAAAGTAGGGCTATATCTTTGCGTTTTGTACAGGGCTCTTGAGAACGCATTGCTTTGAAGTGAAGAGTAAAGAATACCCACCCAGGCAATTAGAAA
>NW_007433130.1:0-453 GCF_000475195.1 Diaphorina citri
CACAGCCCTTTTTTCATTTCTATCACCTTATAAAGCTTGCTGAGTTACCTATTCTAAAGTAACATGATTTTATTTTCAATATTTTATTCTTGAACTAATATCTTGCAGCATGAATTAACTATTTTGGTTGTTAATAGTTTTCCAAATAAATGCACAGTTCTAACAGTCATATGATGACTAGTGAACAAGTTTCTTCACTTGTACAGCTATCAGCTATCTATTTTAACCATCACTTTTGTTAGAATTGTCACATACCTCTTCATCACCTATGTACAATTGTACACACCTTTGTTTTATTAGAAGCTATTTATTTAAAACCTCTTAACTTTTAGATTAAAACTTTTACCCCTTAATTTTTAGATTAAAACTCTTAAGTACCACTAGGTCCACTGTCTCATATTGAAATGCATCTCAGGCTTTCTTATAAGTACTGATGAAAATCATTCATGAGAC
>NW_007433131.1:0-453 GCF_000475195.1 Diaphorina citri
ACTTTGAAAGCGAGCATAAAATTAGAAGTTTCACAGTTTCAGCATTGACTCACAATCTCACAAACCAATAAAAAATATAATGCAATGTCAGCATTTTTTTACGAACTAACAGTCGTTTCCAATACATATGTACTTAGTTTACGAACTGAAAATACTAAAAATACATATTATTTTAAATAGGTAGGAGGTGTCTACCTAGTAAATGAATCCAGTATAGTCGGGCCTTTTTAGCCTAAATAAATCAACAATAACTTGAAGTAGGTAGGTATATGGAATTATGGATACCTACGTACTTACCTAAGAAAGATTATTTCTTTGATATTCTTACATTATTTTTTACCTACACTTAGGTAAGTAAGTGAGTCTGAGTAGGTAATATACCTAAGCTCTATTATTTTAAATCTTGTAATATGAAGGTCTGTATTGGGGCTTTACTTAAGAATAGGTAGGTAA
>NW_007433132.1:0-453 GCF_000475195.1 Diaphorina citri
TATGTTAAGGCGGTCTCTTCCTGATCCCTAATGTGCCGCGTCCATTTTAGTTTAGGACTATTGCACTGCCTTTACACACGACTTACTACTTACTTACTCCGTAGTCTTCACAGACAACAGGGGTCCTTGACTTCAATGACCATGACCAGCCTTCTCCATGCTTGTTGATCTTGGGCCAAGCTGTGCCAGTTTTGATGGACTCCGACTTCATTCAGGATGTCTTTGATGTTTTTTTCCCATGTGTTTCTTGGTCGACCAAAGGGGTGTGCTCGGTCGTAACGTACATTTAATGCTACCGGATTTACCGTTTTTAAGTAGGTACAACTCAAGACTTTAGATAGGATCAGCACCACCACTGGAGCCCTTTTGTAATTACCATAAGGAAAGTAGGATCGGTGATAAAACTAAACAACATTGAAAGCTTATACTGTAAAGATCCAACTTAAAGTCCCA
>NW_007433133.1:0-453 GCF_000475195.1 Diaphorina citri
TTGAATTTCTCCCAACTTTTTACATAAGAATTGACCATTTATTTATAATTTTTACCCATTTGCAACTGCTCCATTGTAATTGTATTATGGAACAAATAAATTACCAAATTACATACCTTACAGTTTTTGCCCGGGGCCCAGTCCAAGCTTATACTCTTTCCCGCTACCTTAGCGTGTCTCAATCCTTGTAATGCTTGACTCGCAGTATTACGTTCGTTCATGGTCACAAATGCACAGCCTCGGGGAGGGATCAGATTCAAACTGGCGATACCTGGTGAAATAAAACAAAAGAGAGTCAGCTAGCTAGCTTGGAGGGTAGCGCGTCCGGATTGTAAGCGCTAGGTCGCGGGTTCGCTTTCCATCCGGGGTATAATCAATAATAATAATAGTGCTTATTTATACTGATCGCATAGGACTGAAAAGTCCCTTTACTCCAGCAGTAGGCTACTACTA
>NW_007433134.1:0-453 GCF_000475195.1 Diaphorina citri
GATTAAAAATATTGTATGTGAAATACATCGACATCGCGATAAAGTATTTTGCTATAAGCAGGGTAATTATGAAGCTTTAAATACTGCCTTAAATGACGTAAATTGGACACAAACTTTTGACAGATGTGAGGATCTTAACTCTGCTGTTTTTACATTTTATGACATTCTAAATAAAAATATTAACCAATTTATACCTTCCAAAACTTTAAGAGAATTCAAATTTCCCGTTTGGGCTACATCGGAATTAAAAGATTTAGTCATTCAAAAGAAAATAGCTCATAAACAATACAAAAACACTAACTCAAGAGAACATTTTGACCTATTTAAATCAATCAGAACTAGGTGTAAACGAAAATCAGAGCTAGATTATGAAAACTATGTTAAGTCCAAAGAATCCCAGTTTTGCAAATGCCCACAAAAGTTTTGGTCATTTATCAAGTCTAAAAAACAAGA
>NW_007433135.1:0-453 GCF_000475195.1 Diaphorina citri
GTTTTGATTGTGCAACTTCAAAGTTGTTCTCGTAATAGGATTTCGGAATTGTAGGTGCCTGTAGTCCTTTCTATCCCCATGGTTGTCATTCATAGCTTTGATAACAATGTAATTTACGAGACTATTTTGTTGTTCAAGATTAATCTTATAGGTACTTAGATACCAAATTCTAGTGAAAGTTAGATCGAGTAAATCCAAGACAATATTAAACATTCCTAATAAGATTCGATCAAGTAAAAATACTTTGGTTCTTCATAACTCCCGACCGCTTTGTCTGATTTAGATGAAATTTCCCAGACCTGTTGGATATTTGGATTTTGGGATCGATTGGAATAATGAGAATCAAGAGGTAGCCGTTTCTCTGAGTTAGTTTTTTTTTACAGTTCTCTGCACTACTAGGTTAGTGTTTGATTCACCTTGAATTTGTCCGTTATAATCCAGTATGATTTTGCT
>NW_007433136.1:0-453 GCF_000475195.1 Diaphorina citri
CCTCTATTTCTTGAACATCTCATTGAGGGCTCCTCCAAAGCCAAACACTTTATTTCACCCTTGGATTTCATCAATTTGAGTTATGTATTTCCAAACTTCTCTCGAGTGGGGTTAATCATAGAGGGATAGTGTAATCGAAAAATGGGAAGTCATGGAAGTTATCACCCCTGCTGAATTACAGTGCCCCTTCTTCTTCTTCTAGTGCCATATCTTCAATAGACGTTGGCGATTACTGTGGCCCAAATATTTCTATCAGCGGCTTGGTTGAAAATTTCTTCTGATGTTAATCCTGTCCAATTAGTGATGTTGTTCAACCATGTTGTGCGGGGTCTGCCTCGTCCTCTGCGACCGTCCAAATCAGCTCGTACAATGTTTTATGCTTTATTGACTTTGAAAAAGCATTCGATCGTGTATCACATAGAAAACTACTAGATATATTAAAAAACACAGACT
>NW_007433137.1:0-453 GCF_000475195.1 Diaphorina citri
TCCTAAGTCAGATGTTAAAGAGATCCGTACCATCCTAGTAAAATATTGATGACACCGAGTAGGTTCCTACATATGTACATGCATTAGTGTTATCTCCTGTGCATGCACATACGATTGTAAAACTCAATAAGGAAAGTAACAAAAGGATGAAACAATCAGATTATTGTGTAGGCAGGAGAGACTCGGTATATGGAATGAACTCACGCTGAGAACCAAGGTTCTATTAGATGCTCAACGTGTTGCTAATGAGATTCTAAGATATCCACTTGTCAGGGATGGCACTAGATGACATGAAAGGTAACAAAACTAACAAATTGAAGCGTTGCCGTTCGACTATAGGGGAATATATTGGTAATGTGAAAGCCAATGTAGAAAATACATACGACAGATAGGTAAATAAGTAAATTGGGAAAGTCCTTTTTTGGAATTTATACAAGTCTCATGGACTATCAT
>NW_007433138.1:0-453 GCF_000475195.1 Diaphorina citri
GATGGGTGTGGTGTGTGTGTGGGGGTGTGTTTGTGTGTGTGGTGGTCCCGTACAAAGGACGGGTCAACCACTAGTACATAATAATGAAATACAGTAGAACCTACCTACCTTTATCGTTAAAAGTATCCATAATCATATAAACGGTAAGAATAATGCTAATACATAGGATGTTTAATACAAACCTAACCAATAATTCAACTCTATAATCAGTTTTTTCCATCTTTCAAAGGATATCCTATCTTATTAGAGGAAGAGATCATTGAAAGTTCATCAAGGTAAACAGAACTATCAAGTTACCTCCATGCTGTTTATGAGTGAATTGTACAGTTTACTGAATTTACTATCAAGTTACCTCCATGCTGTTTATGAGTGGAACGTGAGATCTCCCAGACGGTCTGAGCGTGAGGTCTCCCAGACGGTCTGAGCGTGAGATCTCCCAGACGGTCTGAGCGT
>NW_007433139.1:0-453 GCF_000475195.1 Diaphorina citri
AAATAAAAAGGCTCCAAACTTTTTATTAAAAAGGTTGCTGCTCTAGATCGCGTTTCTGGTGATCCTCGTTCGCGTCAGTAAAAAAAATTATATCTGGGCATACTAGGTTGCGGGTTTAATTTCCACCTAAGGTTAGAATAGAATATACCTTGTTTATCCTGCCAGAATGAGACTGAAAAGTCCCTTTACTCCCGCAGTCTAAATAAGGTCTTATATATTTCATTAATTTCATAGGTGTAGTTTAAACATATGTAAATAAAAAAACCTTGTTTAAATATTAAAAAAGGTTAAGTTTATCCTAAACAGACAAGGTTCGTCCTCCGAACAGCTGGCTTTCTCTTATCCTGTCTTCCTTAGGTATTTCTTCGATTTTGGGGCTATAATCATAGTTCCCTCTATCAAATCTAAAAAAAAAAAAAAAAATCGCTCTATCCGTTTTCTCTATACTATACT
>NW_007433140.1:0-453 GCF_000475195.1 Diaphorina citri
TGCATTTATCCTCCATTTCTCTATGTACTGGCAGTACAATATACATAGCAAATACAAAACACCATATCAACCTATTTACAATGTTTGAAATGAAGATGTGATGTTATCAATACAGACAGAGTTGATGAATTCAACTTTGAGAGAGAAAGAGAAAGGGAAAAGGGGAGGGGGAGCAAGGGAGAGAGAAAGGGAGAGAAGTCAAATAGAATTAAATAATGGAGAGAAAAGAGTACCTTAATAACGTAAATGGAAAGAGAACGGAAATAGGAGAAAATCAAATACACGTGTAAAACATTTGGACCGATTGCAATATACTCTCTCAAGTATAGCTCCGCTATACGTCGGAAAAAGAAGAAGAAAAGGGGAAGACGAAAAAAAAAAATAGGAAGAAGACGAAAAAGAAGAGAGAGAATGGAAGAAGAGGGAGTATGAAAAACTGAAGTTTATAGATAA
>NW_007433141.1:0-453 GCF_000475195.1 Diaphorina citri
GAAGTGAGGGGGAGAAAAGGAAGACCGAGAAAAAGGTGGAAAGATTTTGTGAGCCCAAACTGGAGAGAAGACTGATTAGGACATGAGATCACAATAGGGCTGCCTGGAATTGACTGACGCCGACCCTATTTAATAGGAAAAGGCTAGGAAGAAGAAAAATATTTTCCAATTATTTATATAAAAACTGAGAAGTTAAGAGAAAACTAAGAAGATTAACAGCGAAAAAATGGTAATAGGGAAAACCCCCTTCAAAATGGTACGGTTTCCAGAAAAACTGTCAGACCAAAGCGACAAGATTGCATGGCGTTCGATTCTCGAAAATAGTTACTCCGTATTTAAGCTCAGAATACACAGTTCTTTGGTTTACAAATAGATCTCTCTAACCATCCCATTTCCTTTCCCACAGGCACGCCACCGAAGTGATGGACACAGTTGGCTGGAAGCAAATGATCC
>NW_007433142.1:0-453 GCF_000475195.1 Diaphorina citri
GAGTGTCCGAGTATGTTACTCGCTCAGTATAATTTCTATTAGCAAGTGTGTGGACTTGTTCAGTGTGCAGATGAAAATCCTATGAGAGAGTCCGATGAGCAGTATTCGATGTAAAATGTAATCCTTATGGACTATAAAGTGATTGTGGAGTTAACAGAGGGAGGAGTTATTGGTTCCTGAGTGATTTCATGTTTCGCCATCGGACCCGAGGTGTAATCAAATATGCCTGGATTTTTGAACAGATGGAAAAAGAGCACCAACGAAGATTTTTTTACAGCACCTGAAAGAATCTAGGCGATTTACCCCAGACTTGTTATTAATGATTTTTAAGCTTTTTTTATTATCATATTTGGTGAATCGCCTTAAAAGATGGTAAACGTAGTTGGGGTACTAAACAAGCGAATACTACATGCTCGAATATTAGGGTAGATAGTATTCGCAGTAGTTTATTTT
>NW_007433143.1:0-453 GCF_000475195.1 Diaphorina citri
CGCTAACGAATCTTTATAAAGCACTAATAAGATCAAAGATAGAATATGGTGCTATGATATACAACTCTGCCACAGATAAAAACTTGAAAATCCTCGAACCAATACATAACCAATGTATGAGATTTGCTACGGGAGTCTTCTGTACAACACCAATTATTGCCCTCCACATTGAAACAAACGAACCTCCAACAAACGTGAGAAGAGATCTACAAATGATCAAATATGCAACTAAGGTACTCAGTATACCGAAACATCCATGCTACAATCTACTGAAATTTCCTAAATTTTTACCTTTATTTGAAAATAAAAAGCTTAAATCGACCAACCTATGCTTAAAAGAATATTCACCGATTCTACAAAAAATTACTGAAAATAATCATCAAACCCTGCCACCCTGGCAACATGTAAAGATAGAAATAAATTTCCATCTACTTACCTATTCAAAGAAAAACA
>NW_007433144.1:0-453 GCF_000475195.1 Diaphorina citri
AGTAACCCGTTGAAATATTTGCAATCGAAAAACGAGTACAAATTTTTGTCGATGGTGGGATTCGAACCCAGGACCTTCATGTTATCTTGTAGGTGCACGAGGTACATAATGATGTATACTTTTTTAGTTGAGAAAACTTTTTAGAAGTGTTTAATGTTTTCAATCAGCATTATTAGAAATAATTTACCAACCTCAGTGGTGTAGTGGTCAGCGCGGTGGACTTCGGATCTGGAGGTTGGTGGTTCGAGTAAAAGACAAGTCAAAAGCGTAGGGTAGCAGGAGCAGGGAACGACATTTGTGACTAGCATTTATACTTAATGCAATTAAAATTCTTTCTAATTACAGCAACAGTAAACTTGCAAAGTGTTTTGTTCAGACGGTTAAAAAAAATAAGATGTTTGATGGAGGGAACTGTAACTGCTAGGGTCTTATCGTCCCGAAAGCGAAGAGAGA
>NW_007433145.1:0-453 GCF_000475195.1 Diaphorina citri
CCGGGCGGGAATCGAACCCGCGGCCTAGCGCTTACAAGGCAGACGCACTACCAACTAAGCTAACTAGGCTGGCTTTGCAATCTAAATACGAGTGCAATTTTCTACACTGAATTTCCTTTGGGGATGAACTATTCGTGTTGGGGGTCACGTCAGCTATTAGTTTTGGGGACAAACCCTTATTTTAGCGCGCTACCTAACCCCTAACGTGACCCGGGGGCAGCGCCATTTTTTAACGCACTTTTCCCGTTGCCATGGCAACCCGAGAGATTTTTTTTTAAACAGGTTTGACAGAGGGAACTGTTACTGCTAAGGTCTTATCGTCCCGAAATCGAAGAGAAAAGGAATACAGGATAGGAAAAAGCCAGCCCTTCCGCTAACGATCCGTTCTGGATAAAATCCGCCCCGGGCGGGAATCGAACCCACGGACTCACCTGATGTACAATACACTCGCGA
>NW_007433146.1:0-453 GCF_000475195.1 Diaphorina citri
TTAGACCCCTTTCCCACTTGTCGTGAGTTTCATCCGATTTTTTCCCGAATGTCCTGTAGGCAATGTAATTTAAATGAGTGTTTCCACTACACACGACACGATTTTTTCCTGAACGACATCGACAAATGGGAACAAGGCCTAACCGGAGATGCCTCTTTTCCATTTAGCTGTCGTGTGTACTCGGCTTGAATTTTACGTCACGTCTCAATAAATGACATTCTCTCCCAGAGCTTTTTATGGCTTTATTTGTTTCCTCAAACTTAGCGCGGTAAGTATTTCATGTAGCTTTGTAATGACACTTCTGTGGGGAAGTTCACTTTGCTCACTCTCGGGCAGCCCAGTTAGCTTGGAGGGTAGAGCGTCTGCCTTGTAAGCGCTAGGTCGCGAGTTCGATTCCCGCCCGGGGCGGATTTTATCTTGACGGGATAATGTTCGTTCTCGGAACGGCTGGCT
>NW_007433147.1:0-453 GCF_000475195.1 Diaphorina citri
CCATAGGTCTGGCGAATCTTATGTAATACGCGGAGACGCATGGATGATGATTTCAAAGAAATGGAAAACGAATCACCACACGAGAGAGAAGAAGAAACACACTCGGAGATTGAGCGGTGTATGATGAAGAAGGAGAACAAGAAGAAGAAGAAGAAGAAGGAGGAGGAGAAAAAGAAATAAATGATATACCGATATAGAAAGACGAGCATGAAGAACAAGAAGCCACGAGCTGGTTAAAGAAGAACAAGCGATACGAAACAACACAAGACAAAGAATAACGGGGAAGAAGAGTCAATGGTCAGCAGTGAAAGAAGTAGGAAAAGAACCACAAGCAGTCGAAGCAGAAGATGAAGAAAAAGAAGAGAAAGAATTGAATGAATTGAATTGAATAAATTCTGCTTTATTTTATTAAAATATAATAAATACAATGGATCATCCCCTAAGCTAATCCTA
>NW_007433148.1:0-453 GCF_000475195.1 Diaphorina citri
TCCTTGCCTCCGATGGGATTTGAATTTGGACACTTATGCAATGGTGCTACTGACCAGGCGAACGTCTTCACCACTACCCCACCGAAGCAAAGTGTTGCTTCCAGGACACATTCTCCTGACCAAATTACCGCAACGAAGGTCCACTTGTCTCCAAACAGAATGCCTATTGCCTAATCAGTAACTTGGCTTCAACCTGCCCTGCGCGGCGTACTTTACCTAATATACTTTTACCGTACAAATTATGAAATTAAGAAGAAAAAGCTCATTAAAACAAAGCTGAGAAATCCCAGATGACTCTTTTGTGAATGAGAAGAAGGAGGAGGAGGAAGAAGGAGAGGAAGAGGAGGAGAAGGAGGAGGAGGAAGAAGAAGGAGAGGAGCGGGGGGGGAGGAGGAGGAGGAGAAGAAGACGAAGAAAACGCACTTTACTCTCCAGTAGTCTCCAGGCTATAGT
>NW_007433149.1:0-453 GCF_000475195.1 Diaphorina citri
GCGGGAATCGAACCCGCGGCCTAGCGCTTACAAGGCAGACGCACTACCAACTAAGCTAACTAGGCTGGCTTTTCTTTTCTTCTTCTTAGGGTGTGACTATCATGAAGATCATGCATGAAACCATTTGCCACATTTGGTGATGGATTTGCACCATCAAAGTATGTCTGAAAGTCTAGTTATAGTTTGGAGGGTAGCGCGGTCTGCCTTGTAGGTCGTGGGTTCGTGGAGCGTGGAGTACCATTAAGCTCATCGGACTAAAGAGAGGTCTCACAAAAGACAACCCACTCTTGAAAGTGGGTCTCTTGAAAGTGGGTTTAAAAAAAATCCTTATAATTTGTAACTGATTTTCTTGTATCAAATAACAAATAAATCAGGTTGAATGTTTAAATTTGCTAGGTAATGTGAAAGAAACTTGGGTGATGTTCACTGCCGACTTTTTTTACTTAAAAAAAA
>NW_007433150.1:0-453 GCF_000475195.1 Diaphorina citri
CACAAGGCAGACGCACCACCAACCAAGCTAACTAGGCTGGCATAATATAGGTAGCATTCCAACAACCTTAATCAGAAGTAACCCAATAATAGAGTTCTTCCACCCTAACTTGTGGCACCCTATTACAAATTTTTACTTTCTATTACTACAGTATATAGCGAGCTCTACTAGTAATGAAAGTATTTCTCGGTGTACTTGTCGACCATTTCTCTGGGAATAAAATAAGAAAGGAAACCCGCGAGAGAAAAGGAGAACCATCAGGATATTGAAGGAATGCGAAGGAAGAAAAAGGGTGGAGGGGGAAGGGGAAGAGAGGGAGAAGGAGGGAGGAGAGAGGGAGCTTACCCATGTTTTCAGGAGGAAAAGTAAAGTAAAGAAGAGGAAAACAGAAAGAGAGAGAATGATTTGAAAATGACGCGAAAGAGAGCAAATATGAGAGAGAGAGAGAGAGAG
>NW_007433151.1:0-453 GCF_000475195.1 Diaphorina citri
CATTAATAACCTTGTTAGACCTCCACCCCGGGCGGAAATTGAACCCGCGACCTAGCGCTCAAACTGTGTCCTCACAACGGCCATCGACTATGTGTGGACATAGCTTTACAAGGCTGACATTCTACCCTCCAAGCTTACTAGATTTTGTGTTATAGGCCAGGCGGCTTAGTTCAAAAAGCCGTGTTCGATGTTCTGGAGCCTTTCGGCACGCTTGATGTAACTGTAGCTTAAAATTATAATGATGTGTTATACATTTTCATTAAAACACTTTCTTCTTTTGAACTATTCAATGGTATCCAAATAGTACGTTTCTTTCATTCTCTCTCCAATTTCTTTCCAGCTTTGCAATTAAACTCTGAAAAATTTACCTCCTATGTTGATAACAGAAAACAGAGACGAGTCAAATTTAAATTTTTTAAATGTATTTTAAATGAATTAATTACCATATGACAT
>NW_007433152.1:0-453 GCF_000475195.1 Diaphorina citri
CGGGGGGGAATCGAACCCGCGGCCTAGCGCTTACAAGGCAGACGCGCCACCAACTAAGCTAACTAGGCTGGCCACTAAACTGAGTGAGTTCACTAAACTGACTTACTGAAGGGACGTACTCGTATATTATTATTGCATTAAAATAATTAAATGCATTTAGCAGCACATCCCCCTGTTAACCTATAGGTCAGGGGTTCCCAAACTTGCTCAAGCCACGGACCAGCCCTCCCGCCATTCTTATTTAATGAAAATTCTTATAGCTTTGTCGTAGCTTATACTTACCCTTTTTGGACAAGTCTAAAGGTTCTTCGAAATAATAATGTTACCTAATGTAGGTATAACGTTATAAGTAAAATAAAACACATGAAAAAGTAAAAGTAAGTCTGCATTTATTTAAGAATACATTGAAAATTACAAATAAAACACCCCTTCCAGGTTTTCATGTCCTGGAAG
>NW_007433153.1:0-453 GCF_000475195.1 Diaphorina citri
CCATTTCCATGTACTTAAAGATAAACAGTATGTTAGGTAGTTACGTTCAAGAAGAAAGTTTGATCAAAGACTCACGGTACCGATTATTGGTGACATAAAAGTCCCATGTGTTTATTCGGTCTCACATACGAGCAGGATAAACAAGGTATAGTAGAACCTCGATCATTTCAACTCTCTGTTATTTCAACTCCAAAATCCATTGGTTTTTTTTCTATATTTCAAAGGATGTCCTATCTTATCGGAGGAAAAGATCAGAGAAAGTGATCATTTCAACCTCGATCATTTCAACTACCCCCGGTCCCCATTAGTTGAAATAATCGAGGTTCTACTGTATATTCTATTCCATGTGTTAAGTTCGTTAATTGTTCGAGATATATAATGCGGTCATATCAAATGACACAAAGGCGTATTGGAATTTAGATATGAACCATATGGCGATGGCGGTGTTCCTCT
>NW_007433154.1:0-453 GCF_000475195.1 Diaphorina citri
TCTGCGATTAATCTGAAATAGTTTGTCCAATTTTGATGAAACATGTGTCACACTTGGAGAAATTTTCTCATTCTCCATTTTGAAATCGGCCTATTTTTTAAGAGGTTTGATAGAGGGAACAGTGACTGTCACGGTCTTACCGTCCCGAAAGCGAAGAGAGGAGGAAGACAGGATATTAGAAAGCCAGCCGTTCCGAGAACGAACCTTATCCCTTCAGGATAAAATCCGCCCGGCCGTGAATCAAACCCGCGATCTAAAGTGAGCAATACTCACGGTATGTGATGGTCTTGCTTCAATATAATGGATAGGTCTAGGCCTACAAGGCAGAAGCGCTACCTTCCAATCTCACTAGGCTGACACAGATAATCGAAATGCTGCAAAATTTTAGTTGGTACTTACCAGAATAGAACAGATTGATCTTCTTCAGTTCCTTGTCACAGTAGTGGAAGAAGT
>NW_007433155.1:0-453 GCF_000475195.1 Diaphorina citri
AATTAAACAAAGCGGAAAACAAGTAACCTTTGTTTGGTGTCCAAGTCATTGCGGCATTCTGGGGAATGAAGCAGCAGACCAGGCAGCAAAAACGTCACTTACTACTCCGGATCTTCCTACCTATCAATACTTACTGCCTAGCGACCTCATCCAAAACCTAAAACAAACTACCTTGAAAGAATGGCGAGAAAGTTTCCGTCAAGTATCAACCAAACTGTCAGAAATAAAACTCGTACCAGCAACATGGCAAACATCATTCCAGAAATCCCGACTCAATGAAACTATGCTCATGAGATTGAGAACAGGACACAGCCGCCTTAGTCACCAACACCTCCTGAAAAGAGAACAACCTCCAACCTGTGGATGTGGAGAGCTCCTCACAATTAAACATATTTTAACCACCTGTACCATCTACTCCACAATCCGCAATCAAATGTTTCCACCCAGTGAGCG
>NW_007433156.1:0-453 GCF_000475195.1 Diaphorina citri
TCGGCCCAGTATTACAACACTGAACATTAAAGTCGTTTTTATTCACCTACTACACCTAGGTAGAAGAAAGGAATTAATAAAATTCTGCATGATTGTGAAAAATTCCATTCGTACGTTTTTATATGCTTGCCTGTTGTGAAATAATTTAAGGGGTATAAAAATCGCACGAATACTATTCCTTCCCTATCCAGCCAGGCACATATCAGTAAATAATCAAATAAGGTATTATAAAATAATCAAGTATGTATTCCACAAAGGTTTGTGGAATTGGGAAAATGTAGAACGTTCTTTCTTTTCATTAGCTCTTAATTTCCTGTAGGAAGTGAATTCACTAAACGGAACAAAAGCTCTGTTTCTGTGTCAATAATTCTTCTGTGTTTTCTTTTGTTTCAGAAATGCTGGTGACATTATAAAGCCTGGTCCAAACATATTGTGTTACTTCCTCAACCACCA
>NW_007433157.1:0-453 GCF_000475195.1 Diaphorina citri
GATGAGTCAAGTCATAACATGTAGACTGATTGACTTAGGCCCCTAATCAACACAAAGGTAACCTACACACGACTAGTACATTTGACTCCAATCTATTAATAACATTTTTTTCCTCATCTTTAGTGTTCAAAGTGTTCTTCCCAAGTCAATACTGACTTCTAAGAAAAGTCCTCTTAGTCCACTAGTCTATCAATAAATTTCGCAGCCAACATAGCTTGGATGGTAGAATGCCCTGCCTAATCGCTAGGTCCCCGGTTCGATTCCCGCCCTTGGCGAACTTTATCTTCAACAGATAAGGTTCGTTCTCGGAAAAAAAAAAATAGAATTTGTGTCACCTTTTTTTCACTACAGAATCCCAATTTGCTCTTGGACTTACCTAACTTCACATTGGTCATTCAACACGCAAGCCGCGTTAGCACGATGCAACAACCATGGCTGTTTTTGGACTGTGGA
>NW_007433158.1:0-453 GCF_000475195.1 Diaphorina citri
GTCCTGAAATAGAAGAGGAAGACAGGATAGGAGGAGCCAGCCGTTTCGAGAACGAACATTGTCCGTTCAGGATAAAATCCAGCCCGAGCGGGAATCGAACCCGTAGCCTAGCACTTACAAGGCAGACGCACTACCAACCAAGCATGTATCTGGCGGATCAAGTTTAAATTTGTAATAATGACTTAAGGCTCAAATTGTATGACTTTAGGTACACGATATCCAACTTTATGGTAATCTCCGTGGCTAGTGTGTATTGCATTAGGCTTGCATTCCGGAGGTTCAGGGTTTAATTCCAGGACCAATCCTTCTTACCTCACAGTTTAGGTTATAGTAGACATTAGAGTTGAGCAAGGTGTCTGAAGTAGAGCCTATGTTTTGCTCTGCATGTACTGCGGAGCAAACAGAGACCTCATCTGCATCTGAAACAGAAGATCATGGAATGAGATGAGATCG
>NW_007433159.1:0-453 GCF_000475195.1 Diaphorina citri
TTCAAAAGTAAATACAGAATTTAATTCGGATGCATGCTTTTCTGGGGAAGTTTGGCCGAAAGGAAGATTCCATAGAATTGAATACAGTCGAACCATTTAAACCGGTCCCACTTAGACAGGTTCGCCTGTAGTTGTTTTATTTGGACCAATTCTGACAAATTCCCGTCATTACACTAGGGGAAAAAACTGATAATTTTCCTCCTTGTAAGGCACTTTAACACTATCTATTTTTGTAAAAATTAAAACAGAATTCTGCCGTGCTAAGCGAAAACGCTGTATGTCAAAGAAATCGATTTTTGGTTTTTGGTGCCAAATGGTTCCTATGTTCCTAAATTTTGATCCTATATTTTTTCTTTATTCTAAACCCCTTAAAAACCACTAAAACGTGTTGCCGTATGCCAAAAACGTATGTTTGTGGTATAGATTGAAATCTTTTTTTTTTTTTTTTTTTTT
>NW_007433160.1:0-453 GCF_000475195.1 Diaphorina citri
CAAGTGGTAAGTGGAACAATTTCGAACAAATCAGAAAATGAGATTATTTTGAAATTCAATACTTACTTCGGCCTTCTTGATTGCCAACATTCTTCAAAGGAATACGTTTTATTAATTTATTTGTTGGTACACACACTTGGTAAAACAATTCAAACATTTCTGACTGCAACGAGTTGCGTAAATTATTCAGTATGAACTTTTCCAAGTCAACTTTGAATATTAACCCCCATACCCGGTGGATTAATCATGGGCATGATTACACCCTAGAAAACTAGGAATACATTACTTCTCCTTTTACACTATTCGTCCACGGCTTCTTTTTTCCGACCTTTATTTCTCTTTTTCCTCTTATCCTTCTCTTTTTTCTTCTCCTCCTCATTTGTTACCTATTTATTTATTAGTCATTTATTTTCAACGTCAGAAAAGAGACAGGTAATCATTCAGAAACCATGA
>NW_007433161.1:0-453 GCF_000475195.1 Diaphorina citri
TGGAGCTCACTTGAAATAAGGTCCCTAAAGAGCTGCACCCCAGAGACACAATCAAGCCCAAAATCCAATGATAAGACAGACAACATAAAAGTAAAACCGTTCAGTTACAGTTGAAACTTTTTTTTTGAGACTGATATTTTTTAAATTCACTCAGGACTGTTTGCATGAGTCACTCAGATCAATGACCTTTCTCCTCTCCAGTATGTACCTGTACCCTGTACCTAGTATGTATGTGTGTGATTGAAGTCAGAAAACATACAAGTTCATACCTGCAGGTTTAAAGGGCGGTCAAATTCAACCAAAAACGTCAAATCATTTGTAACAGATGTTTAGAGTGGACATGTCAGCTTTATTATTAATATATACTTAATTACTTATGTGGCGCTCACAACAACACTCAACACAAATAAAATCTTACATAGAAAACGCAGGTTCTCGTTTCTCCACAATTTC
>NW_007433162.1:0-453 GCF_000475195.1 Diaphorina citri
TTAGTATCAAAATCAGTCAAATCCACCGAACGTTAGTATCAAAATCAGTCAAATCCACCGAACGTTAGTATCAAAATCTGTCAAATACACCGAACGTTAGTATCAAAATCAGTCAAATCCACCGAACGTTAGTATCAAAATCAGTCAAATCCACCGAACGTCAGTATCAAAATCAGTCAAATACACCGAACGTTAGTATCAAAATCAGTCAAATCCACCGAACGTCAGTATCAAAATCAGTCAAATCCACCGAACTTTAGTATTAAAATCAGTCAAATACACCGAACGTTAGTATCAAAATCAGTCAAATACACCGAACGTCAGTATCAAAATCAGTCAAATCCACCGAACGTCAGTATCAAAATCAGTCAAATACACCGAACGTCAGTATCAAAATCAGTCAAATACACCGAACGTCAGTATCAAAATCAGTCAAATACACCGAACGTTAGT
>NW_007433163.1:0-453 GCF_000475195.1 Diaphorina citri
TTTGCACCGGGCGGAAATAGCGACCTGGCGCTACCCTTCAAGCGTCATCTACCTACTGATGTCTTATTTGATATAATAAAGTAGAATATTATTATTTTAATCTGGTCTAATGATATACGAGTATTACTTTATGAATGCTTGATGAGAATGGTCATTATGAAGATAAAGATTTGAGAAGTGCTATCAAGATAATAATATGAACTCGTGTAATTAAACGTTTCGTTGTTGTAAACAATTAAAACACGGAACCGAGTACCTATATATTTATGTTTTATACATAATTATGTAATTTCAACCTATTTACCTAACTCATCTCTGACACACCTATGTATCCTCTTCTCCCATAGTGTGGCTAATGCCCACTATGAAAAGTACTAAATCTTATATTATAAGAACAAGATCCATTCACTCATTCACATTTCACACACTGATCGCTCTATCTCGAGAACCACA
>NW_007433164.1:0-453 GCF_000475195.1 Diaphorina citri
ATGTGGCGTATGGTACAGGTGGGCCAATAAATGGTACGTTTTTTAGGTGGGCGAATAAATGGTACACTTACCCTACGAGAATATTTCGTACGAAAAAGGACAAAGTGTTGGGAGGGGATGAAAATTTTCATTACGAAACGAATATTTGACTTTGACCCTCTGGTGTCCTATTTTGTTTTATGAGGTAGATAATATTTCGGGTCACTATATGTTTCGCCGGACTTTCATTGGACAGCACAACACATTATTATGAACTTCGTTTGGCTACGCGGGTTTGAATTTCTCCTATGCTGTCTACCTTCTCTCTTCGATTTCAGAACGAAAAGTCCTTAGAAGTTAAACCTCTTGGAAAAAAGCACTGAATTCTTTAATTCATATTTTTATTGTGATATTTGACAAGAAATATTTTACACAATTTACAATAATACTGGGGGGGTGGGGGGGTGCTAATAA
>NW_007433165.1:0-453 GCF_000475195.1 Diaphorina citri
CCCAAGAGCAGAGAGCTCCTAGAGCTAAAGCATAAAGTACCAATGGTGGAACTTCTGGGGAGACATTGAGATTCGTCTGGGGTTCAAGGGAGGACTTTGTCTGAATGAAATTAATTATCAAGTGATGCTTCATTAACTAAGGGTAGCAGTTAGTAATGTAGATCATGCCATGGGCAACAAACATCCTTTGATCAGACCAGATTTTGTCTTTCAGCTCTTTGATCTCGTCTCAACAAGAATAGATGAAATTTTGATCAAAGGACAGGAGTTGCGTGGTTCAGGGTTCAGTCGGTAAGGAAAAGTTCTTTGTTTCAAAGAGAAGGGTAGGTACCTATATTAACGAGAATTAATAAAAGTATACATAATGGGTATGTAGGTATGTAGATACATCAAAAATAGAATTAATTTTATTACCCCTATTTCTTTTATTCCGTTCCTATTTTACGAGCATGA
>NW_007433166.1:0-453 GCF_000475195.1 Diaphorina citri
CGGATTTTATCCTAATCAGATAAGGTTCGTTCTCGGAACGGCTGGCTTTCTCCTATCCCGTCTTCCTCCTCTCGCTTTCGGGACGATAAGACATTAGCAGTTACAATTTCCTTTATCAAGCTTCTACAAAAAAAGAGCTGTTTTCACATGATGATTGCTTGACGATTTCCGGTGTTTACTACTTGCGTACTGCAGTACTACTTGCGTACTAAATTTTCAGGTAGACAGTAGACAGTACTGATTGCGTCCTAAAGATGTACTACTTGCGTACTGGAAAAACCAGGTTGACTGGGGAAAAATACCTCTCAAAATTTGGTCTTACAGAAAAAAAATCCCTTATTATATCCCACGAAATAATTCTAGAAGGCGAAAACTGCGAAAAGAACTTTCGCAAATGATCAACTTCCTTTGAATGATAGGGTTAGGTAGCACGTGAAAAGAACTTTCACAAAT
>NW_007433167.1:0-453 GCF_000475195.1 Diaphorina citri
CAGTTCCCTCTGTCAAACCTCTTGAAAAAAAAAAAAAAAACTGTGTGCCTGATTTACTATTGATTCTCATCTACTCGTACCATCAATCTTTTTACATTGGTATCTACTGTCGCCATTGGTGGCTAATTCGCTATTGATTAAAGTAGCTAGGTACTCAATTGTCCTCATGAGGCTGAGTGTACCCCGAACTCCAAGCGCAGGGCCGAAAAAAATCGACCTCGCCGGGAATCGAACCCGGGATCTCCAGCGTGCAAACCTAGTGTGATACCCACAATACTCACTCAATTTTTTTTTCTTTCTACTCACTTCACCAAATGAAATGTGCATACTTCAATATTTCAAAAGCTCACCAACTTTTCCTTGGTGAGTAAGAGGAAACCGAGTAAGGAAGACAAGATAGGAGAAAGCCAGCCGTTCCGAGAATGAATCCGCCCTGGGTGGGAATCGAACCCG
>NW_007433168.1:0-453 GCF_000475195.1 Diaphorina citri
AGTACCAGAGATCGTCACGTTCCCTCCAGAGCAGACCTTGTGTTTGGTCACGTGACCAGTACACCACAGGTTAAACCCGTCCTTAACCCTCAGTTCGACGATATTGTGGCAGATCTGTTTTTCCCATGACACGAGGGTAGCTCCCGTGAGAGACAGGATATTACGAACCCTCGCATATCATGAGGAGCGAAACAAAATACTCAAGGGTTAATTGAGCGAATAGATTCACGCAAGCGAAAGAAGCTTTGTGAGATACGATAAAAAAATCTATACCCCTATTATCTATGTTCTTTATTTTTTTTCAGCTCCCATGGCGTAGTGGTCACTGCGCTCGCCTTGCACGCGGGAGACCCGGGTTCAAGAAATTTGTATCATGCAAATAATTGATTCCGTGACTGGCTGTTGCGGGGCCTACTCAGCCTCGTGAGGAAAATGAGTAGCTATGACATATAA
>NW_007433169.1:0-453 GCF_000475195.1 Diaphorina citri
AAATCTGTGACTTCGTCTTTTTTTTTTTCAAGTAGAATAGGTTTTGGGTACGTCCGTTTCCATTTAGAGTGGAATATTTAAAAAGGGAACAACAGTTTTAGATTCATAACAAATCTAAGGTTCATAAGTCATAACTCATATTATTTTCTTGAAGATATTTGACAGAGGGAACTGTAACTGCTAAGGTCTTATCGTCCCAAAATCAAAGAGAGAAGGAAAGGAAGACAGGATAGGAGATTTTTTTCAAAAGGTTTGATAGAGGGAACTGTAACTGCTAAGGTCTTACCGTCCCAAAATCAAAGAGAGAAAAAGACAGGAAAGGAGAAAGCCAGCCGTTTTGACAACGAACATTATCTGTTCAGGATAAAATCCGCCCCGGGCGGGAATCGAACCCGCGGCCAAGCGCTTACAAGGCAGACGTGCTACCAACCAAACTAACTAGGCTCATGTTTT
>NW_007433170.1:0-453 GCF_000475195.1 Diaphorina citri
CTGTGTATGTGGCCCGCGAAGTACCTGCCAATGTAGCATGTGGCCCGCATACACTTGGAAGTTGGAAACCCTGGGTATAGGCTATAGGCAGAAGGTACCTACACCCACCGACTTACAGTAGCTATGGTTGAACATCACTTCATACTTTCATAGGTAACAAAATACAAATAAGTAGGTAGGTATAGGTACCAACTATAGGTACCTACCTAAGAGGAAGACGGAAGAGAATAATAAAGTGTAATAGATCTATCTTCATCTACAGATGATACCTTAAGATAGTGTTTTACGTACTACCTAGGTACTTCATTTTGGGAGAGGTACCTACCTACTGCTCTGATAAACAAAATTTAATACATAAGTACCTAGGTAGGTACCTACTTACTTTAGCTCAGTTGTTTAGGTATTGCCTAGAATTTGATGGGCCTCTACCCGTGTGAAGAAACAAAAATGGTA
>NW_007433171.1:0-453 GCF_000475195.1 Diaphorina citri
CTAAAAAAAAAAAAAAAAAAAAAAAAAAAAAAAATGCTTTCCAAATTCCAATCGATATTACCCGAACATAATTTTGTGAAACAAAAAAATTATTTTATTGTATGGTGTTAGTGCGGTGTTGGTTTTAGCCTTCTAATACATTTCTATCAATGTAAGTAACCTATTGATATTTCTGCACCGTCACACACTTTTAGTGTTGGACCAGAACTTTGGTCTTGTGATGATGATACGGTCATGAAACAGAGTATGAGACATGAGATGATCATGATAATTTGATTAAGTGTCAGATGATTAAGATTATGCCAGGTTATAAACGAAAAACTCATTACTCTTTCATACGACCTCGAATGTCCAATTGTGAATACCCACGATGTTCTTATGAATCTTATTTTATCTTATGATAGCAGGTGATGGTATTCTTTATGATTATCTTGGATATAGAGTCCGGTGTAT
>NW_007433172.1:0-453 GCF_000475195.1 Diaphorina citri
GGCGTGGGTTCAATCCCAGCCGAGGTATGGAATTTTATCCTCAATATAATTTGAGAATTCGACCACAATAATAGTAGTTAGCCTACTGCTGGAGTAAAGGGACCTCCTTCTTCGTCATCTTTTTCTTCTTCTTCTCCTCCTCCTCCTCCTTCTTCTTCTTCTCCTCCTCCTCCTCTTCGTTCTCCTTCTCCTCCTAATCTTATTCGTCTTCGTTTTCTCCTACTTCCTTGCCTTATACAACTTTTTGTTGGTATTCTTCTTATTCCTTCTCCGTCCTCTTCTTCTTCTCTCCCATTTTTGGTCTCCAGATACTTTTCTTTCTCAGCGCTTTCTTACTTTCCTGATGTCTTCATTTCCTTTTCATCCTACACCTTCTTCTTTCCACATTTCTAATTCTAATTACCACAGTCAGGGCCGGATTAGCCCCCCGCGGGGCCCGGGGCAGTTTCAAAG
>NW_007433174.1:0-453 GCF_000475195.1 Diaphorina citri
CCTCTCTCTCTCTCTCTCTCTCTCTCTCTCTCTCTCTCTCTCTCTCTCTCTCTCTCTTATTTAATTTCCCTAGGGGTAGTGACACTCCGCGTGAAAAAATAAAGAGAGAGAGAGAGAGTAGGAGGGAGGTAAATCGAGAGAGAGAAAAAGAGAGGGAGAGAGAGAGAGATAAAGAGAGAGAAAACAGAATGGGAGGGAGGTAAACCGAGAGAGAGTGTCAAAGTGAGATATGTATAGGAGAGATAAAAATAGAAGTTCAAGAGATGGAAGGGAGAGAGAGAGAAAGAAAAAGAACAACAGAAAATCAAAGGGAGAAAGGAGGAAAGAGGGAGTTGAAATTGGGAAATAATAATAATAAGAAGAAGAATGAAAAACAGGAGGAAGAGAGACAGAAAAGAGGGAAGAGTGATGAGGTCATGGAGAAAAAAGAGCAGTGAGAGAAACAGAATAGGA
>NW_007433175.1:0-453 GCF_000475195.1 Diaphorina citri
AGTCGTAAAAACGTAAAATGTGTCTGATATTTGCTTCTAATAAATTACGAGGTCCATGAGTTACGTATGTATGTATCACTGATACATATGTACATGTATCAGTGTACACTGTACATCAAAGCTCAGTTACACTTTTAGCGTTTTACGAAGTCAGAGTTGGTTTCAATTCTGGATTGAATCGTTTGAGTATAAGCTCAATTCAAGATTGATCTCAATTCTGATTTGGTAAATCCCGCTCTAAGGCAACCTGTAGGAATGCTACAGTGTAGCATACTTCAAAGCTTCTGGTCCAGGCGTCTGACGGAGCTAGGTCGGATGATTTTTTCGCCACACATGTTTCGACGGTTTATCAGACGATCTGAATGTGATTGGCTGTGCCGGTCACTCACTAAGACCCAGGTCTCTCGGACGGTCTGTGCGTGAATCTCGGGTTCAGATTAAGAGAATACTGGA
>NW_007433176.1:0-453 GCF_000475195.1 Diaphorina citri
CCTCCTCTGGCAGAAGAAGGTCCCGGGTTCGATTCCCAGCTGGGTTAAACCGGTTTGATCTCTCTGCAGTGTGCTTAAGGTTTGGGTCACACTCCTAAGAACAATTGAGTAGCGAGTAGCGACCAGTGGTGGTGGTGGTATTGTCAGGGTAAAAAGATTGATAATGAAAAAAACAGTGAAGGAGGCACTTTGTAATACTGTGATTTTGATACCCTCAAAAACTGTGAACAGGCTTTCTGCTTCAAAAAAAAGTGCTGATTTGCCCCTACACTAAGTACCTACCTTTCAGCAAGAAATGCATTTTTCCTCAAAACTTTATCCACACGTATCAGCTTTAATGCCATTTTTACGAAACTTGTTCTCAACTTTGTGAGTCTTTGGTTCTTCTGACGCCGCACCGCGCAGTGGAGTTGACACTTCTCACTTTCGCGAAATTCAGAGAGAATAAAGTCG
>NW_007433177.1:0-453 GCF_000475195.1 Diaphorina citri
GTCGGTTTGTCAAATTTTGTGTCATGGTCAAATGTAGAAATGGTCGCATTGTCAAACAACAAGGAGATCATTTCTTTCATTATTTGTCCATTTAAAATAAAACTAGAGCAGTGACTACTGAAGTCTTTAGTGGCACATGAAAATGTGTACCAGATGAAATCAGTCCCTATATCAGAATTGTCTTGAATGTACATCTACTGTATTCTACAGTTATGTCAGATCATCTCATAACTAGTCCATTCATACCCGTTCAACCATTATGCCATTCAAACCACCAAACCTTTCATTCAGCTGTTTGGAACAAAAGACCAAGTAGGTATCATACTTACCAATGTACCACTAAACACTAAACCATTCAGATATTTGGACAAAAGAACAAGTACCTAGGAAGAACTACTGCAATAATATGGTCATTAAATTCAAGTTAAATATTTCCAAGCGGGTTCGATTCCC
>NW_007433178.1:0-453 GCF_000475195.1 Diaphorina citri
ATTGCCTATTTAAATATTTGTCTTCTTTTCTAACACTTCCTGTCCACACCTTAAGGCCAGAAATTCTTAGATACTGTCGTGCAGGCCATAATGCCCACGCCCTTATCCTCTGTTCCTCTAATTTTAATCTTTGATGTCGTTGTATCATACAGTTGTAACAGTCCATGCTCCATTGTTATGACTACCTTATGACTGTAGAAATTCGCAGTGAATTCTCTATATTACTACTTATGACTGTCTTCCTTGCAGTGAATTCTCGATGTAGATTGCCAAGATGGTAAGATTATGGAATTGTGATGGTACGAAATAGGGAATTCCCTTTGTAATAGGGGGTACATCGAGGAAAAAGTGAGGGTGTGTCAAGACCAATAGAGTGACTGGCTTCCGGAACTCTAGTTACTCTAGTAACTAGAGTTATGGAACTTTAAATTAATCTACGGTTAGGAGATGAAA
>NW_007433179.1:0-453 GCF_000475195.1 Diaphorina citri
ACAGTGGCGAAGAGATTGTTGTAAATGGGGCTAAAGGGAATTTTTAGTCCGGTTCAAGCAGGATAAACAAGGTACCTATATTCTAGTAATCTAGTCTATTCTATTGCACCTTTATGTAGAGCTATTTATTGCAGTGGGGCGTTACTTTAAACGATAGATTGAACGTTACTTTAAAGTTACGGGCTGTAATTCCCTCTTGTCCCAGGCCTTTTTAGAGCTTCAAGATTCGTACAATACATAATAAAAATCCTTCGTCAGCTGTTTCTTTCATTTTTTTAAATCCTCTAGTTATGTAGGTACTAGGTACTTTAAACACCGGATTTTGAAATCATATTTTGAGAAATAGAGCACTGTTTTCTGAGTAATCATTACAAGTTACATGGTACCTACATAATTATGCACCTATTATGTTTGAAGATTTTGAAGTTAAATGTGAAAATTGGGGTTACCCTC
>NW_007433180.1:0-453 GCF_000475195.1 Diaphorina citri
AACCAACACGCTGGCAATAACACCTGAGACAACCATGTTGATTCCAGAACTAGTGACAATCTACTGGTGATAGTGTAGGAATCATCTCAATTTATAACTCCTTCATGTAGTTATTTTAAACCTTTCTTAATGATGTCCATTAAACGTGTGAAGGTTCCCGTAAACAAATGTGAATCATAAGTGTTTACCGGTGCTTCCCTGTCCCTGTTCATTTCAAAATCCTGATAAAAATTAATTAACAGTTTAATAGTAGGTACTAGGTATCCTTGAGACAAATCGTTAACAGTAATTAATTAATTTGTAATGACCCACCAACCAATCTTATCACATAAGAATCGAGATAGGCACAGGATGAGCCAAAATCTGATGATGAAAGAATGTAATATTTGGTAGGGTACTTCGGTACGTTTGACACATCCACTAATAGCCTAATAGGTAATTCCTGTTATGTTT
>NW_007433181.1:0-453 GCF_000475195.1 Diaphorina citri
TATTATTGCGCGGTGTACCTACCTACTAGGTTTGGTAGTAAACACCTTCGTTGTATATCTACATAGGAACCTATGTACATAATATATGTATATTCGACCTAGGTATGTTTCTGGAGTTATAAATTAATCATTAGAGAGTAGATGTTTTCGCTCAGGTGTCTCAAAAGGTGTACCACTACTGTAAGACTGTAGAGGTTTATTTCGGGAGCTGTGCAAGATAAACCTCATCGGGTTCGATTCCGCTAAAAAGAAAAAAAAAATGCACTTGTATTTCGATTGCATAACCCATTGACATATTTGCAATGGAAATATGTACAAATTTCAGAAGAGACATACTACGGGATGGACATGCTATTTCAGCCAATTTCTTAAAATTTACGACCACGGGAAAACTTTGCTCCCGAGTTTTTCAGAAAATTTCCGAATAGAAAATTCGTTTTAATCTGTTTAGTT
>NW_007433182.1:0-453 GCF_000475195.1 Diaphorina citri
TTTAGTAATGATTAATGAAGATATTTTCAAAAAATAATAATTTTAATACTCTTTGTAAAAAGTCATTAATATTAGAGAATTACCTTGTAAGAAACTTGAACTTGTTCTGGAGTAAGTTTGAAAATAGGTGGAGGATCTCGGGATTTTTGTCCTCTGTTCCCAATTCCTAGAAGAAATCCTATTGTACAAGCAAATGTAGCATGTATTTTAGGATTTTGTCCAAAGAAACTTACGTATACTTGTATGTATGTAATTCTGTATAGTAGTGTTGTGAACTAGATCTTCATCCCTTTTCATGCCTAAGTTTCTAAAGCGGGGTCCACACATAGTTCACGCCGTCGATCGACGAGGTGAATCTGTGTTGTCGAGGCAGTATGGATGGTTCAGTCGACATCGCCGGCGTTGACTATGTGTGGATCTGTGGGCACACCTTTACACTTTCATTTACTCGCA
>NW_007433183.1:0-453 GCF_000475195.1 Diaphorina citri
TCCTTATCAAATAGGTTAGAGACACCGCCACCCCGGTCGGTAGCAACTCGGTAGATACCTATACCTACTAAAGGGTGTCCCAATCTCCCAATAAGAACGCAAGATTTGAAAGGGTCATAATCATAACTTTGTTTTGCGTTATTTTATCTCGCCCAATCTTTGACAGATTGATTGTAAACAAATCAAAATTCAAAATTAGTCATCATGGAGTCTAAAACTGTTCAACAACGCGGTTAGCATAATAAAAGCGACACATTATCACTTTTGCGCTAACATTTTCCTAGTCGTAATACTGTCATTTTCCGTTTTTCTGACGAGAAATGGCCTCCAAGGTCATGTAATTTTACCCCCTAGACTATTTTTTCTGAGGGCATCTGAAAGGTGAAATTGAAAGTTGCATCAACGAGATACAGCCTGATTTCCTCGAATTTGTCATCGAAAATTTTGTCTAAA
>NW_007433184.1:0-453 GCF_000475195.1 Diaphorina citri
CATTTATGGCACAAACAGTCAGGTCACCCCAGACGAGTATGCAACTATTCGAGTAAGTGGACTTGAAATCTTTACTATTAGGTAGACTTGACAGGTACATCTGATCAGGTCCGCCTTTCAGGTCTACATGGTAGTGTGTGTGCTCATCAGGTATGAGATAGAGCTGACAGGCGGACTTTTTCAGCCGTACCTTATAATTAATAATTAATTATCTTATCTTTCCATTTGTTTGGTGACTGTAAACAAGACCTAAATGGAGGAGTTGCAATTGGGAAAATATTATTAATAAAAGGTCGATTCCTACGTAAAAAGTTGTGAAAAATCCAAATCTGAGGTCACTCGGAAAAAGTAACTTTCAAAGGTCGAAAATTGCCTTTCTAATGAAAAAGTTCGAAGAGTTGTGACGTCAGATTTCACGTCAAAATGCGCAGAAACGCTTGCGCACAAACAAAC
>NW_007433185.1:0-453 GCF_000475195.1 Diaphorina citri
AATGATTGTAAAGCACACAGATAAATCAAGTACCTAGGGATTGTAAAGAGGTACACATCAGGTAACCGTTATATTAATTCTGTAAGGATCACCAATCCTCACCTAACAGTATGATTCCCGAGTTAGAGATAACGACTATTTCCGTTTCCTATGATTTGTATGACACACTAGTAACATGTTGTGTCTTTAGAACACTCAGGTGTAACTTCTGAAATACTATAGGTACAAGACACAGTCAGTAGCTCCTTGGGAAGCTTGACCAAGGACTTACGTAGAGCCGTGTTGGTACTTAGTACTTGAACATTCTGAGTTCTACCCTCCAATTTGTTCACATCTTGTGCATCCAATGGCTGCCTCGCTGCCTCCAGTATAGGTACAACCTGTTTGGTACACAGACACAACCCGTAGTCCCGTACAATTACCAGGGAACCATCTTGTAACACGCGTTTGCCT
>NW_007433186.1:0-453 GCF_000475195.1 Diaphorina citri
TGTTCAAATTCAAGACGTGTCTTGTCATCAAGAGCTTTGAGCCCAAGTTGCAATAGGATGAACTCTCCGAGATCGACAATGTTCAGACCCTTGAGAGACTCTACATTGACATGAAAAACGTCAAGAAAGGTCCGAAGTCCTTTCACCTGGTCTGTTTGAAGAGACTGAAATTTCAAGATTTGAGCCAGGTAAGCATTGGCTAGGACTCGAGAGTTCCCATACCTATCATTCACTGATTTGTATGCAAGCTGGTAATTTTGAGCTACAAATGCAATGTGATCAATGCAGGTTGCAGCTGATGGAGAGAGATAGCCTTTCAAGTAACTGAACTTTTGAATATCTGAGAGTGTTGAATTTGAATGGATCAGTTGATCATACAAGGACTTGAATGATGGGAAGTTGGTTACATCCCCATTGAAAAGAGGAACATTGATGGTTGGAAGTTTGATCTTG
>NW_007433187.1:0-453 GCF_000475195.1 Diaphorina citri
AATAACATTTGAAGGGTCCAGCTTTCCCGCCTGTACTTCAAGGGTCCAGCTTTCCCGCCTGTGACTGTAGAATCAATAGTTAAATGTTAGCTTGGTAATCAGGGTGCCTTGTGGGCTCAATAAGAAGAAGAAGAAGAAGAAGCAAAAATGAAACAGAAAAAAAAGGAGTGTTGATTAATTTTGAGAAAGATTCGAACCCTCAGATCTCCAACCTAGCAGCGGGCCCTGGAGGCCTTTTTTATTCAAGGTGCTCTGTTGGAGCGGAGACAATTGGAATTATTCCTTCTTTTTCAAAAGGGTTGCAAGATGATCAGAACCCTATTACCCTACAAGCCTACCTCAATGCAACCCTAATTACCCGTATATTTATCACTGCTGATACTGGGTGTTTCATCCAGTTCTCAACATCAGTTTTCGCTCTATGGAAATAATCTTGGATTCATCTTGTTAGGC
>NW_007433188.1:0-453 GCF_000475195.1 Diaphorina citri
AAAATCCCCCAAAAAAAAAAAAAAAAAAAAAAAAAAAAAAAATCCACTGGTTGTATGTACTTTCTCTGTCATACCACTGTACCAAAGGTAGTACACTCATGCTTAACCAGTGCAAATCTTTGTGGCAGTAAATTGAGCCTAGGACCTTCTAGCCTTAAACCTACTACCTATACCTCAATAACAGCAAAGTAGGGTTATCAAAGGGTGGAAAGCCCGTCTCTGTGGCTAAGTGGTCAAGAGCACTGACTCTCAACCTGGAGGTGCTGGGTTCAAATCCCAGCCAGGGCAGAAATTTTCTGACCAAACTTTTCTGTTCCTGGATAGGCATGGATGTAAAATAAGGTACCTTGAAGTAATGCAAAAGCAGTTCCAAGGTGTTACAATATCGGCCAGATATTATCTGACTGTAGGTTTTGGAAAATAAAGTCAGTCTGCTTTTGACAGCTCCAAAAT
>NW_007433189.1:0-453 GCF_000475195.1 Diaphorina citri
GGAAGAGAGCGTGGTATTAATATTTCAATGTGATCAAATAATGAACTGCCATAGACCTGAGCTGTTTCCTCTTCAGTCGACACAAACTTGAGCTATTTCAGCTAAAGTTTTAGACGAGGAGGATTCAGCTCTAGGTTCATTGAGCTTGTGAAAGAATTGTTAGTTGTTAGGTGGTCCCCGTCAATATCTTGGTTATATGCACCACCGAAAACCCCATCTAATTGAGAATAGGGTGTACTGGACGTATGATTGTACCAAAACTTTGGGTACATTAAGTAATAATTGAGGGTTTTTACGCAGAAACGACTTGAAACCCATAGAAATAGAAATCTCATGGCATATAAGTCGTTTTTACGTCAAACGTCTCAACTAAGAAGCACAGTAGCGCTCTGCCCCGCAAAGTCTTAGGTACAATCCAAATAATGGTAATCTTTTATCCGAAGTAAGTAAGTA
>NW_007433190.1:0-453 GCF_000475195.1 Diaphorina citri
CATTACATACTTTTATTATCATTATTATTAGCAGAATTCAGCTTTATTATTGTCTGTGTATCATTATTATTATTATTAGAGGTTTGACAGAGGGAACTGTAACTGCTGGGGTCTTATCGTCCCGAAAGCGAAGAGAGACGAAAAACAGGACAGCAGAAAGCCAGCCGTTCCGAGAACCAAGAACGAACCTCATCTGTTCAGGATAAAATCCGTCCCGGGCAGGACTCGAACCCACTACTTCGCACTAACGCTAAGTATTATTTAATTCTCCTAATCTCTTCTGGGCTTTTAACATGGCAACGAGTGTTCATGATAAAGTAAGTCTAATTAATGTAACGACCGTTGTAATGAACTCTCAAGAATATGTAACAGTGCTACCAAACTCACTCACACAGTGTTGCCAAACTCACCGGCAGTGCTGCACTGATCACACTCGTTGTACAGTGAGTGTCG
>NW_007433191.1:0-453 GCF_000475195.1 Diaphorina citri
AACCTGAGTAATGACATGTATTTTTAAAATTCAACTCGTTGTTTACTATTATTACTATTATTTTTTTCCAAGTTACAAATATTAAAATCAGAATTTTTATCAAGCAAATTTCCACTCACGTGTTTCACTGTTTTATTCAGATGTTTCACCGATCTCTTTTCACAGGAACACTTGTCCTACTTTCATTTCGCGGGCCGTATCATCGGCATAGCAGTGTTTCATGGCCACTACATAGACGGTGGCTTTACCACACCCTTCTACAAGATGTTACTGAACAAACCGATCACCCTGGAGGATATTGAGGGTGTAGATCCAGAGCTACATCGAAGTCTAACCTGGATCTTGTAAGTGTAGAGACTAGTTTATCAACCTGTAATTTGGATCCAAAGGTTGGTGGTTCGAGGTCAAGCCTGGCCACAAAATTTATCGAGCTGTATTCGTCGGGGAAAAGGA
>NW_007433192.1:0-453 GCF_000475195.1 Diaphorina citri
AAACTTTGATAGTAATCAGAGAGTTAAATACCAAAGTTGAGTGACGTTTCACATTCAGAATTACACGCTTGATTTTGTTCCATCATGTCAACCTATTGAGATAGCAAGTAGCTAAAGCTCTCCAACATATCAACATTATCAACTTTCGAAAGTAGCTTAGTAGCAGAATGATCCAGAATGGAGCAACCAATGCATAAATATGGGCAGAGGAAATCTTGGGAACACGAACAGGGTTTGCTATTAAAAGCATCATTGTTTTGCTCGCAATCATGCCATTATTAGGTCTTGCTCGGCTGAGTTCCACAGGCAAACAGTCATAAAAGTTTTCTACTTTATTACACTAAACTTCCACTTCTTGGATCTATTTGCACGAAGGCAAGGCCGTTACTAGGAGTCTGGGCAGCCTCTGAATATGGTCACTAGAGTGATCCGCGCCCTAGATGAGGTCTCCAC
>NW_007433193.1:0-453 GCF_000475195.1 Diaphorina citri
TAAGGAGGAGGAGGAGGTGAAAAAGGGGTAGGAGAAGTAACAAGAAAAGACAGAGAAAAAAGAGAAGAAGAAGAAAAGAGGCGGAGGAAAAGGAAGAAGAGGAAAAGGAAGAGGAAGAGGAGGAGGAGACGAAGAAGAAGGAGAAGGACGCGTAGGAAGGGTAAAAACAAGAAGTAAAGGAGAGAAGGAAACCAACATCTCGATTCAGTTTATCAAAACGTCATTCGTTATCTGCTATTATATATTATAATAAGGCACTTGGAAATCTCTACAAGGTGTCTCATCAACAAATAGCTTGGCGTCACCTCACCTATGTGGTTCATAAATTATTATAATTAAATTGTCGAAATTGTCTATGTATATTAGGTGTCCAACACTTTCTCTCGATTCCGATTGGGGCATTTAGCTTTTTGTCGCAATAGAATAAGTTGCGCTTACGTGGGTGAAGTTTCT
>NW_007433194.1:0-453 GCF_000475195.1 Diaphorina citri
TCGAGGTTAAGTTGTTGTTGTGGTAGTGGCTTCAGCTTTCGCCGTATGGTGATGGCACAATACAGAAGTTGACTGTTTAAGCGATGCCGATGACGTAAAGTCATTAACTAATATTGCATGATCTTGGCTAATTAATCAAAAGTTCACTAAATTGCCAGCCTAGTTAGCTTGATCCGGTTAGCATGTGTTGTAAGCTATAGGCCACGGGTTTCGTTCGATTCCCTAAAAAAAAGAAAAAATCAGTGATAGGATGCAACAAGTTAGGGTGGAAGAACTCTGTTATTCAGGTACTTCTCCTGATTTAGGTTGTTGGAATGATATATTATAGGGGGCGAGCCTTCCAATATAGAATTCAATAGTAAAGTTTCGGAATCCTGTCACCCAATTGGGCTTCCGGGACCCTATTTTTTTTCTCAGTGTACTATGTTTTCGGTGGCATACCCGCCAGATCTT
>NW_007433195.1:0-453 GCF_000475195.1 Diaphorina citri
GTGAGCGCTTTCCTTTTTGTGATATTTTCTTTTGAGTTTATATTGACTTTTTTTTTGTCATAATATTTTCACCAAACTGTTGTGATTCAATTCTTTCAGTGCTATTTGCTAATTTCCATAGTTATCATCGATTGAAGTGCCATCCTTTCTGGTAAGTTTGGGATTTTGTTAGTTTTCTTTCTTCATTATTGTGATGTGACTGATGTGATATTTGATTCTCACTTCTATTATGTTTACACTTGTCTTATAGGTACATTATTATGTACTTGATGTGCTCAATGACTTTTTTTATGTTGGAAAGAGGGACTGTTATAACTACTGTCGAGATCTTATCATCTCGAAAGCGAATAGATGAGGAAGACAGGATAGGAGAAAGTCAGCCGTTCTGAGAACGAACTTTTTCTGTTTAGGATAAAATCCACCCCGGGAGGGAATCGGATCCGTGACCTAATA
>NW_007433196.1:0-453 GCF_000475195.1 Diaphorina citri
AAAAAAAAAATGGTGACAAAGTGAGAAGAGAGAAAAAATCTAATAATTTTCTCGGGGAAAAAAGTTCCAAATCTATGGACCTGTCGGGTGCCCATGTCCTATATTTTGGCATTTTTGTGCCCCAAATGTTGATAGTGGACCCCACAGTTCACTTTTGAATCAATTGTGCTAAATATGTGGAGATTGAAGATGTGGGTTTTGTCACATCCACCAATAAATGATAATTATTTTGTCCACGGTATTGATAAATTGATTCCCAGGACAATATACCGTACCTATGTATACAGTACGGGCAAATCACAATTTGACATCTTTGAATGCCTATGGCTTTCAATGTAGCTTTTTAAGTCTGAGAGTTACATAGTTGTTATTAAAGTAGGTACCTACATGAATTAGAGAGCCAAGTTTGGTATTAGGGTAGATCATAAACTGGACCATCAAAGTCGCCAAATT
>NW_007433197.1:0-453 GCF_000475195.1 Diaphorina citri
GTCGACCATTTAAAAAAGCGCTGGAGGTATTTTTCTTACGGAACCTTTAGCCAAGGGCGATAGCACGTTGAATACACCAGTTCACAATAGATCACTTAAGCTTGAGTGTGGTTGAATGGTATTTGGATGGGTAAATATAATTTTCTGATCAATCGCGTGCTGCTGACTTTTCGTTCCGCACTCAGGCTGGGTGAGGTAAATGTGAGGAGGTCGGTAGCTAGTTTTGAAAAACGACGCTGTACGTATTGTGACTGTGCACTGTGACCCCTTTTTTTCAGTGAATAAAATATCCAAATAGCAAAGTTGTTCAATTCTCTAAATTGGGACGGTTAAAATTTTGGTTGCCAATCTACATAGTTCCCTACAGTACCTACACAAACAGCATTTAAACACTACTTAGCTACTAACCTTCAGTCAAATACAGGGATTTTTTCCATACCATGAGAGGGACTT
>NW_007433198.1:0-453 GCF_000475195.1 Diaphorina citri
TAAAACCATATCCCCAAGTACCTATAGAGGTTTTTTTAATCACTTTTACCTACCTAGTGCAAAAACGTTGCGTTGTTTAGTTAGGTAACTGCCTACAAAGTCGAAAAATCGTAGTAGGCAGTATCTTTATGAAAAATCGTAGTAGGCAGAAAAAAAAAGAAAGAAATATGTATGAACGCCTGGAAATTCGGTAGGTATGCAATGTGCGAAACAATATCATGTAGGTACCTAACCAGTAGTAACCTGGTACCTAATTAGAGTAATTAGTCTACCTAATTACATTTAGGAAGGTACCTAGATTGCCTTTTACATACCTAGGTAGGTACCTATAGAAATATTTACTTATGAGTATGATTATGGTACCAATTGACCAATCAGTGCCTGTTGCTTTTTTTCTCAAGGAAAAACTTTTGCCTAAAAGCCTGTTCATTGTGTGGGTAGGTTCATTGGTAG
>NW_007433199.1:0-453 GCF_000475195.1 Diaphorina citri
AGACGCCTAGTTAAAAGAAATTTAAATTAACCCAAATAATTTTATTTATTTTTTTTTTCAGGTAAATCTTCATGTTGGATACAATAAGATCTTGGATTCTAGGTAGGTACCTATTCCTGTTTGTAACATAACAATTACCTACCAATCAATCAGTGGTAAGTTTAAATGTTACTACCTATTTAGTATGTGTAGGTAAAATTGCATTTTGTCCAATTGGATAATAGGTATTTGGTATTACCTAAATCCAGATATTTGGGACAAACAATGAACCAACAACTGAAGATTTTATTATTATGATACTCTTCGTAGATTTGTAAAAAAGCAAAACCCATCCTTTTTGTCTGTTTGCCTTTACACCTAAGGCCAGCCACTCACTACCTGCCTCGGTGGTGTAGTGGTCAAGGCGTTCGCCTGGTAAACAGGAGGGCGTGGGTTCAATCCCAGCCGAGGTAT
>NW_007433200.1:0-453 GCF_000475195.1 Diaphorina citri
TAATAATTAGAGAAGGTAGGATGGGGAGGAGAAGGAGGAGGAAGAGGAGGAGGAAGAATGGCAGGAGAACGGAGAGGAAGAGAAGGAGTTCGAAGAGGAGGGAAAGGAGGAGGCGAAAGAGAAAGAAGAGGAGGTGGCAGCCGAAGAAAAGGATGAGTGAAAAGGTGAAGAAAGAGAATCAGAAGGAGAGGGAAGTGGGAGAAAAAGAGGAAAAGGCAGGAGGACGAGAGTAAAAGGAGTAGGAGAAGGAGAAGCAGGAGGGAGAAAGAGAAAGAGGTCTGTGCAAACGAGAGGGACAAAGGTAAACAATCCCTCTAAAATAGAGAAAATTGAGTGGGTATATACATGGTGTTATGGTGCTTACCTATGTAGGTAGAAGATTGAGAGAGAGAGAGAGAGAGAGAGAGAGAGAGAGAGAGAGAGAGAGAGAGAGAGAGAGAGAGAGAGAGAGAG
>NW_007433201.1:0-453 GCF_000475195.1 Diaphorina citri
AGATGCTGTTGCTGCGAGAGCGACGACGTCGGAATGAGTCACCCCGGTTGACGATGCCTGAAATCAGAAGACGAAATTGTACATTTATTTTGGAGTCAGCTCCCATGGTGTAGAATAGAATACCTATATATACCTTGTTTATCCTCCTTTTCTCTTCCTCCTCTTCCTCTTCCTCCTCTTCCTACTCCTCCTCCTTTCTTTCTTTTTCCTTCTACTTAGATTTAATTAAGCATTATTTTCCTAAGAAGATTAGGTATTTTTGGTTTAAAGGAATAGTGATTTTCAACGAACTAAAAGAAAATTCTAACAACGTCAGAATTAAAACCTTAGCTTGAAATGTTTAACCGAAAGCTTTGCAGCTTTGGTTTGTAAACATATTATTTTCAGAATGTTTTCATTAATTAACGCGAAATTTTCTAAGAAATAAATTTGTTTTTCTTGAAAATTTAATAA
>NW_007433202.1:0-453 GCF_000475195.1 Diaphorina citri
TCCAGCTAGCGGCCCATTTTTACGGTCCGCGAAGTTTTTGGGTGGGCCCCATCGGGCTTTTTTTTGCTCTTTTATTACGGGGTGGACGAAAATGTGGAGCATCCACCCCCCTCCCCTCAGAAAAATCCTGGATACAAGCCTCCTTACCTGTGTATACGTATGTGGCAATCTCTGACCTAGAACTATGTGTACATACATTCATACATAATTATGAGCGAGGTAGTAATATTTTGGAGTTCGATTTCTACCAGGGGCGAATTTTATCCTAAACAGATAGATAGTATCATGTTTGAAAAACCTGTAGGAGGGAATCAATTACTAAGGTGATGAAGAAAAAGGAAGGGGTCAAATTTTTATGATCGGGTTATTATTGGAAATATCCTTTCAATATCCTTATAGGTAGCCAGCCTAGTTAGCTTAGTTGGTAGTGCGTCTGCCTCGTAAGCGCTAGGC
>NW_007433203.1:0-453 GCF_000475195.1 Diaphorina citri
GGCAGACGCACTACCAACTAAGCTAACTAGGCTGGCCAGAGCAATTTTTAGATCAAATAAGAAAAGAATTAAAAGAAACAGTAAAACTCATTCCAGAGGGGTATGACCCAAAATCAAACAGTCAATACATACATTATTTAACTACAACACAAATACGTACTCCTAGAAGCAATGGCAATGTAAAGTACAAGGAAATATATCAGTGTTCTTATCATGTGTGATTTATGCTGTTACGAAACCTATGTTGAATATTTAATTGATTTTCTTATCGGGCCATAGGTCAGTCCAAAATCAAACAGTCAATACATACATTATTTAACTACAACACAAATACGTACTCATAGAAGCAATGGCAATGTAAAGTACAAGGAAATTTATCAGTGTTCTTATCATGTGTGATTTATGCTGTTACGAAACCTATGTTGAATATTTAATTGATTTTCTTATCGGGCC
>NW_007433204.1:0-453 GCF_000475195.1 Diaphorina citri
AAGCAATTTATTTCTACACCGTAAAAGTGTCGTGCAATTTATTCAAGAGACAACTCTGACAGTGATAGGAAAAAAAAAAAAGAAAAACACTTACTCAATGAAATTGCTTTATTTCCTCTCACTCTCCCCTTTTCTCTCTTCCTCTCTCTCTCTCTCTCTCTTCCTCTCTCTCTCTCTTTCTCTCTCTCTCCTTTTCAATTTATCCTTTTCTACCTTTCTCTTTCCTTTGAGTTGAAGACATGAAATGTAAAGTGGAGAAGATAGAAGAAATAAGAAAGCAAGAGTGCAAGAGAGAAAGAGTTTGAGAGGAACGAAGTTAGGTTATGCATCAGCATTTGGGGTCTTAAAGTGCTGATTTAAAACGAGATGGATGGATGGATACTAGTTAGATTTTGTTTACAATAGTTACAGAAATAAAAAAAATTAAAAAAAAAAAAAAAAATGATTTCCCAA
>NW_007433205.1:0-453 GCF_000475195.1 Diaphorina citri
TGGAAATGTGGAAAACGGAAGAAAACCATACCTACTCAGGAAGAGATAAATCATAAAACGCGCGCCATACACACAATTTTATATTCTCTCGAGCGCAAAACAACAAAGAAACTGGGTACGACCTATGAAACTTTGGAAACATTATCTCGCTTCACGGGAGATTGTGAATTTAGGTCAACGCAGGGCATCGAACCCAGTACTCTGTAGTAGTTAAACCCATCAGGACTCTGTAGCATTTAGAAAATGGTGGATCTCATTTAGGGGCGAAATGGCTTTGAAATTTTGTGATTTTTTTTTTCAAAACAAAAGGAGCTCGAGAAAATTACAGTGAAAAATCCTGGAGTTAAAATACAAAACCCTTGTCCTCTGACAGCCCAGTTAGCTTTGTTGGTAGCGCGTCTGCCCTTTGAGCGCTAGGTTGCGGGTTCGATTCCTGTCCGGGGCGTATTTTAT
>NW_007433206.1:0-453 GCF_000475195.1 Diaphorina citri
AAAAAATGGCGGCACAGCCACTCAAACCGTCTGACAGACCTGGGTCCGTCAGAACATGTGATTTGGAAAAAGTTTTAAACCCAGGTCTGTACCTACATAACTTATGTACCTACTTACCTAAATGTTTGCGAACCCCTGATACATAAAGTAACCCATAGTGTAGGTTGAATACGCAATCAGCTATACCCCTATACATAATTAATTGACCTCATACCATACAGGGTGGATATAATAATTGCGGTGAAGCTGGAGAGTCTCTCCACAACCTTTCTCGGACGGGCATGCTACGACACAAACCACACGAGTCTGATAAGGAAGTTAAAGAGTGAGTTCACAAACTTTATAATTTGTACATGAAAGTCAGCTCCCATGGCGTAGTGGTCACTGCACTTGCCTTGCACGCGGGAGACCCGGGTTCGATTCCCGGCGGGGGCAAGAAATTTGTATCATGCA
>NW_007433207.1:0-453 GCF_000475195.1 Diaphorina citri
ATTAAAAAAATACTCCTTTGCTGCTGAAAATAAACTTAATTAGTTTTCTTCTTTATTCAAATAATATGGGATATTTTTCTACTTGAACTTCTGGTGAAATATTTAAAAATTAAAAAGATTTTCAGTTACCTATGTACTATCAGTTACTATATTCTATCGATTGTCGAAACATATTACTTTCTATTTTTCAGGAGACATTATGTGTAGATATAAATATGTTTCATAACCGAATTCAGGGTAATTGGAGCAAAAGCCAACTTGATGTTTGTGGTTGTTGTTCTTATTCTCCTTAAGAGGTTGAGTACACCCTGCGATAGTCCGACGTGATGTGCTCAGAATCCAGTGCAATCAACATCTTAAGGCCGCTCCTCACAGGCCTCGGTTTGGGTATTTACTTAGTAAGAAATTAAGGAGCGCGGTAGCGCTCCGCCCCGCCAAGTCAAGAAAGTTTGA
>NW_007433208.1:0-453 GCF_000475195.1 Diaphorina citri
ACACATGCTAAGCACTCGCACACACTCATACCTCGTACACAAAAACACTCCCATACACATACCCACACTCATACACATACTCACATTGTTTTAGAAAAAATTATCGAATACTAAGAACGGGCCTGAAAATCGAAAAATCCCCAAGACGACTAGCGAATTTTGTCCAAAATTCGATTCGCGACAGAAACGAATATCTTACTGTCAGACGTTTGCTAAGCATTCGATGTACTAAACTCTGATGATGTTTCTTCAGTCGCGTCGTAGGTATGCTTATGAGTTCCACTAAGTTGTAGTGGAACATGTGTTAGGTTTTTTTTTTTTTTTTAGTAGAAGCAACCTGTGTTTAATTTGAGATCCAGCATTTTCAGCAGACTTGAAAAATTGGGAATGCAGACTTGGCCTTAATTTTCTGATCTCACCACTTTTAAGGGCCTACATTTTTGGATAGGAACT
>NW_007433209.1:0-453 GCF_000475195.1 Diaphorina citri
GAAAACATTAAACATAGGAAAAGTTTTGCTGGTCTCAAACCTTGTTCCCTGTGTATTTCTTATGGGGAACTTAAAAAACGTCAATATCTCGGGAACAGTTTAGAATTTTGGGGATTTTTCCCAGTATGTACAAAAAATAAGGAATCCAATGGTGAAAACTGCATCTCCCTAGCCCACCTAGAAGTGGGTTAGAATTTATATATGTGAGTGAGTCAGTTACACAAGCGGCTGTATTAGGGTTAGACTCAATATCTTGGGAACGGTTTGATATTCTTACCTTACTGAAGTGCTGCTTTGATTCTGATATCTTGGAAATTTTAACAAGTCAGTCTGTTAACATTAAACTCCATGACATACACATGCATTAGACAGCTATCCAGATTGTGAAGAAGGATCCAGACATCTGTCAGTTGAGGAATGAAAGAATTTCACCAATGTCCAACAGAGACAGTT
>NW_007433210.1:0-453 GCF_000475195.1 Diaphorina citri
CGTGAACGAACAAAATTTTCAGGAATGGAAAATTTTTCAGGATAAAATTCGCTCCGGGCGGAATTGAACCCGCGGCCTAGCGCTTATAAAGCGGACGCGCTACCAACCAAGCTAACTAGGCTGACCATTGGGTTATAAAGCCAATAGTAACTGCATTACAGTTTACAGTGACATCAGGTTACAGGGACATTCATACCTACTACAAAATTCTGTTTCATGTTTCAAGCACTTCTCTGCTTGTCTGTCCTTTTTATTCAAAATGGCGAACTTATCAAAAAAAAAAAAAAAAAAACTCCCCAAAGGAAGTGCGAACAGCTGCAATTATTTCATTTTCCTAGAAATTTCTCACCCCAATGTCAATCTCAAACAACACACTCTTCGCATGCTTAAACCATTTGTCTCTAATATTAATGGATCATGACTCTGGAGAGGTTTTGACTCGGGTTTTATAGG
>NW_007433211.1:0-453 GCF_000475195.1 Diaphorina citri
TCAATGAAAAAAGTAAAACATATTTTTTTTATATTTTTTACACAAAAAGAGCTTTATTGTCAATGAAAAAAATTATATTACAGAAAAAAAAAATAAACAAAATTTCAGAGGTAAGCATAGATAGGTATATCTATTAAAAAAGGATAGGGAGGAGTAAAAAAAAGGAAAGGAAAGGGTTGGTACCAAACACTTATTTTTGTTTGGAGACAAAAATGAAAATTTCAAGATAAAAATAGGTAACTCAGAAAAACAAAAAATAAACAAACAAAATGAAAAGGGTGACAGAACACTAAATTTGGTTGGGGTACAGGAACTACAGAGGGAGGTGGTGATCCATTCTGAACATGACATCTCACTGCTACTCTACAAACAAACAAAAAAAACAAATAGTGTAAATATTGTGTATGTACCAAGACCCGATGTGCACGTGTGTGCACAAAGTTTGAAGGGATT
>NW_007433212.1:0-453 GCF_000475195.1 Diaphorina citri
AAAGACCTTTAATTTGATATATAGGTCAACCAGGTTTGGATAAGTCCTTCTATGGGCACAGACCGACAGACAGACAGATAGACGACACCGAAGCGAATACAATAGCCCGTCCACTATACCTTTTTATTACTATTGTAATAATAAAGGAAGGACGGACTAATAAAGGAAGGACGGGCTAAAAAGGTGAAGAGAGTAAGGAAGGAAAGCATGAAATGGGATTTGACATTTTTTCTCTGTCTTCCCTTCTTCTTCTTCTCCCTTTCCCTCTCTCTTACAGTTAAAGAGGAAGCAACGTATAAATGACCTGATTAACTGAATGAGAAAAAAAACCTGTTGAATTTATTATTACTTCATTATTATTCTTATTAACCCATAGAGGGCCATTGTTTTTTTATTAATATTTTTTTTTACCCCCATTTTTTTTTCCTTTAGTCAGCAATTTTGATATAGGGA
>NW_007433213.1:0-453 GCF_000475195.1 Diaphorina citri
AATATCTCGCGGAACCCTTGCCGTCAGCTCGCGGAACCCCTAGGTTCCGCGGAACACCAATTAAGAAACACTGCATTACAGTATTACTCAGAATTTCATTTCGAGTTCTACATTTTTATGTATCTGCTAATAAATTCGTTAATACCGTCACTGATCGCTACATTTACTACTGACAAACGAGTAGTAGATTGATCTAATGTGACTGAATCTAATGGGTCGTAGATCTAATGTGACTGTATCTAATGGGACGTAGATCTAATGGGACTGAACACAACCTGAAATTCAAGAATAAAAGTCGAGACAACTTCCCCGAATCTCCCAAAGCGACGTGCTAAGCCAGTGAGACTATTACTTAATTAGAAACATATACGACGAGACGCGACGCGGCCATACTTACCACAGAACTTGCGTGAAGAGCAGAAAACAGTGAAAAACGCCCATGTAACCTAGGTA
>NW_007433214.1:0-453 GCF_000475195.1 Diaphorina citri
CTGCTCCTTCCCAAAGAGCTCTCCCCATTTTAATGTCAATTTGAAAATTTCCTGCCATTGTTCTCTGGCAACATGTAACAAAGTGAAATTTCCCCCCAAAATTTCCCCTTCTTTCCCTCTCCCCCTTTCCCCTTATTCCCCTGACAAGGTACAGTTGACCTTTGGTCCCTCAGGTCGTTTTCTTCAAACATAACCTTATAATATACGGTCACTTTCTCTCCTTCTCTCTCTTCCTCTCCTCTCTCCCTCCCTCTTTCGGTCTCTTCCTCTCCTTTCCCTCCCTCTTTCTCTCATCCTCCTTCTTTCTCTCCCTCGTTCTCTCTTCCTCCCTCCTCATCTCTCCTTATTCCTTTTTCTGTTTCACTTTCCCTTTTTTTACATTTATATCCCTATTTTCCATCACTTTTTCCCTCCCTCCCTCTCTTCTTATCCCTTTTTCTCCCCCTCCCTTCT
>NW_007433215.1:0-453 GCF_000475195.1 Diaphorina citri
TTTAACAAATTGTAAGCAAAATTTTAAACGATACACAATCGGGCTTATAGTTCCAACTTATACTCTAGGAAACGAAGACTTCATGACGGACAAAATTGATGTAGTTCTGATTTTTTGCCCAAAAGGTCCGGGATGGTGTCCTGAATAAGGGGTCAAAAGTCTCAAGCCGAGACTTTACGGCTAGCGGAACTAGAAGGGCGTAAGTGTCATTTTTCGTAACTTTTTTTTATGTTTTTGCAAATATCTCGAAAACCGTTCGTTCTAGCGAAAAAAGTATTCCCAATCGATTTTGTTTAAAATTAAATTCCCTACAAAATAGTTACTTCCATTTTGTCCTACAACTTACCGTTGTGGCACCAGAAGGGCATAAACCGAGAGTTTCAAGGTTTTTTGCAATTATTTCAAAAACCGTAAATCCTAGCGCAAAATTATCTATCCCAAATTATTTTGGAC
>NW_007433216.1:0-453 GCF_000475195.1 Diaphorina citri
ATATCCCTTCTATTGCTTCCTAGCAATTTTTTTGCAGGTAACGTCGCACATTCCAGAAAAACTTTAGGAAAATGTAAATTTTCAAAATTTTCCTTGATAAAAAAAAGATAAAACTGATAAACAAATGGCGTTGTAAAAAACAGCTGATTTGGGATACGTCCCATGGAGGTTGATTTCGAGTGGATTTCGGATTTGACAAAATCAAGAAATGAAGCCAGAAAAAGAGCGAGTGACTCTAGAGCCGTCTAGAGTTTAGAACTAGGGATAGGGAATGTAATAATAAAGGGCAAGGTCGTGATAGATCACTGAAGTTAAGCAACGTTACGCGTGGTTAATATCTGGGTGGGTGACCTTTTGGCAATCACGTACTGGTAGACTGGTACTGCTGGTTTTCCCTGGCTTCACTCAGACTAGCTGAGGTTCAGAGGTTAAATTTGGGAGGCGGGTACACCA
>NW_007433217.1:0-453 GCF_000475195.1 Diaphorina citri
CTCATGCCCTTTTTTTCATAATAAAGTGCAAAGGCCACAATCATGTAATGAGAAGGAAATTCTTACCATTCACTTCCTTATCGCATGTTAGATGGCTATCAACCGCGCCACAATTTGAAACCCGCAATGCCTGCAAGGGTCCCGTTAAATTATCCGCTTTATAAAAACGCTGGGAATACATTTTACGAGGCAAAAAACTATAAATTCAAACTTTTTCTTTCAGAATGTGTAAATTTCATGAGCGAACCCCTGGGGAATGAACGTGTTCCTTTGACTCCTCAGAGACACACTTGTTAGGGGTACGAGTTACAATTACAAGTTTCTGTTAAGTATGTAAGTATTTGTTTTAACGTATGTACTGACATGATTTACGAGTATTGTATTGCAGAAAGCTGTTGAATAGAAGTTACGCTGGGAGATTATCTGAGGACAGTGTAGTACTCACTTAGGGAA
>NW_007433218.1:0-453 GCF_000475195.1 Diaphorina citri
AAACGAACCTTATCTCTTTAGGCTAAATTCCGTCCCAGGCGGGAATCGAACCCGCGACCTAGCGCTTACAAGGCAGACCCTGTTAGGTATGTCAAAGTAGACGTAAAAAAAAAATATATAGCTACCTACATATTTGGAAATAAGAACAAATTACAAACAGAGATCTCAAGTTAAGTAAAACCATGTAAAAAGAAAACCGTCTTACCTTATCTTCTAGTTGACGACAAATTAATCCTATTTCAGGATACGAAAGTTAATCCAATCTCAGCTCTGTCCTTAGAGCTCGATCCAGGAACCAAGAATTGGTTCTCTCACTGTCACACAAAATAAAATCAAACCAACAGAATTAAATTGATACTTTAATTGTTATTCACATAATTATCACTTCACAGTCGCGTGAATTACCCGCGAGTTGGTTTTATTGACAGGGGGAGATGATAAATATTCCACCTG
>NW_007433219.1:0-453 GCF_000475195.1 Diaphorina citri
ATGAACAATTTAAAATGAAGACTTGAAATAAGAGACATAATTCTAGGATTTTCGTCTTTTTTTCGGATGCATACAAAATGTGAAACCTTGTATACAGGGTGTATCTTTATCATAAAACGTTCAAAACTAACGAGGGGATCTTTATGAACACGCTGTACATAATTCCTGCTCTCCTTTGGGGTATGAAGTAGTAAGTTACTTGAATGTATTCTCATTCTTCTTAATGTTCTTCTTCTCTTTCTTCTCTTTTATTCCTCCTCTCTTGATTACTTTTTATCGTATAAGTGTAAAGAGGTGAAGGTATGTTCCAAACTAGGAAGATGAAAATTGTGATTTGTAGAGTTGAAAAAAACAAAAGTCCAATAAAATAGTTACAAAAATGAGCAAACAGCAGCCGATAGTGATTTTGAAAACTAGTAGACAGGAAATGACAGTAAAAAACAAGATTTTGCA
>NW_007433220.1:0-453 GCF_000475195.1 Diaphorina citri
GTCTTAAGCCTTGTACAGACAGTGCAAGGCTGCTTGCTTCGAATGCCTCGCTACATCTGCCTCAGGTCAGGCAAACGCGGAATGACAAAAATTGCAAACACAAATGCTCGATGCGAGCATGCGAACCACCCAAATGACCCAATAATTTTCAATTATGTTCGGAACTGAGTAGCTGAGGCAGATGCAGAGAGGTACAGACTATTCGAACAGCTCGCTATGAGGCGCCTTTGAGCACTGCCGTTTACCGACAAGCTCCCCGCTCACCTCGATCAGTGCGACCCGAGCAGCGTGTAGCGAGCATCTCCGGTACACACAGTCCGAGCATGCGTCCTGAGGCATTCGAAGCGAGCAGCCTCGCACTGTCTGTACAAAGCTTTAGAGTGGGGTTTTGTGTGACTAGCACACAATAAGCCCACTCTGACTAGCCTGATGAAGATGCTGAAATTAATCAAT
>NW_007433221.1:0-453 GCF_000475195.1 Diaphorina citri
TATCCGTTTAGGATAGAATCCGCCCCGGGCGGGAATCGAAGTCACAACCTAGCTCTTACAAGAAAAGCGGTCTTGATAGAGGGAATTATAACAACTAAAACAGAGAACAGAGGTATTGTCGTTCCGAAATTGAAAAGATAAGTAGGACTGGATAGGAGAAAACAAGCCGTTCCGAGAACGATCGTTACCGAACGTTTCGATCGACATTGTATTGTGTGGACGCTACTTAATGGGTAATTAAGTTTAGACGATTAACATTATGAGAACTCAGTGGTCAAGTTGGTCAAGTTCTTGACTAATAAGAAGTAGAGTACCTCATACAATATACAATATAGATATTATGTAATGTAAATGAAGTTTCTTTGTGTTATTAGGTATGTCACAACTTTGGTGCTCACTGCAGCATTGTAGGATTTTTCCCAATATCTCAATAATTCTAAAATCCAATGTTTA
>NW_007433222.1:0-453 GCF_000475195.1 Diaphorina citri
CCTAGGAATGTATCACACATAGCTGACTCAAAACCCACCGTGTATGGACAAATGAAACTGTCAGAAGACATTTGATTGGTGTTCGAAACCCGCTCGACCCCGTAAAATTAAAATCAATTTCCATAATTCAATAAATTTTTAACCCTGGTAATGCCGCCACTGGTCGCTATTCGATTAGAGTAGCTACTCAATTGTCCTCACGAGACTGAGTGCATCCGGAACTCCGAGCACAGGGCCGAAAAAAGTTCGACTCCGCCGTAGGCTACTATTATTCTTCTTCTTCTTTATTATTATTGCCGTTAAATTAGGATAAAATTCCATAAATTGGCTGGGATAGAACGCACGCCCTCCTTTAAATACTCTATTTCTCCCCATTTCCAATTAAATATCCTATTAAGAACTCTTTAAAGTACCAAACTTATATTTAGGTATTATAAATAGCCCCCTTTTTTG
>NW_007433223.1:0-453 GCF_000475195.1 Diaphorina citri
TGCCCTTGAAAAAGATTTTGGTTCCCACAGTGCAAAATTTGAGTACTTGGCTTTTTGCTGATGGTTTAATGTGAGTTGTTTTAAGGTTTTGAATTAATTAGATCAAACACTTACATTTGATCAGATCAAATGTAATTCCAAATGCTTAAGAGGAATCACAAGACGTCTAGCGACCATATTATAGGTATTCATAAAAAAAAACTCTGAAAACCTCGAGCATTTACTTTACTGAGTCCCAGTTGGAGATTAGTAAAGACAAAGAGTGAGTGAGTTATGAAAAAGAACTACTCTTTTCAGTGAGTGAGGCAGATCATAACTCCCTATACTTAAACTACCTATAGATAGTTGAAGAGTGAGTTACCTACATGTTTTAAGATCTGAACCATTGACTAAGTAGGTAAGTGAGTAGTCCACTGAAAAGAGTACCTAGTTCTTTTTTACTCTCCCAACTAA
>NW_007433224.1:0-453 GCF_000475195.1 Diaphorina citri
GCTAGAGTTACTTGCAGCATCGATCGCCACAAGACTGTATAAAACAGTGGCGGAGGATTTCAAGTTGTTCGATGTAAAGACTGTGTTTTGGACTGATGCGACTACAGTTCTTGCTTGGATTAGAAAAAACGAGCCATGGAATACCTTTGTCATGAACAGAGTAAAAGAGATTCGTTTATTATCTAAAGGTTGTCAATGGCAACACGTCCCTGGTGAATTAAACCCAGCAGACCTACCATCTCGCGGGAGTTCGATGAAAAAGCTGATACAATCCAGATGGTGGGAGGGACCTCAGTGGTTGAAAGAAGATATTGAACACTGGCCACGACAAGAAGAACAGGCAAACGACCTCGAAATGAACGCTGAAAGAAAAAGGACAGTCGTTTCAGCAATGTTACAGACATCTAATGAGACAGAAGGAGAATGGTCACAATGGTATCGGTATTTCTCGCA
>NW_007433225.1:0-453 GCF_000475195.1 Diaphorina citri
TTCCGAGAACGAACTTTATCTGTTGAGGATAAAATTTGACTCAGGTGGGAATTGAACCCACGACCTAGTGCTTACAAGCTAATTAGGCTGGCAACCAAGGACCAAAATGTTTCCTTTAAAAACTCGTTTTTTACCCAGACATTCTCCATTTCTCCAGTGCCTATATTATGTCGATTGTAAAAGTAGGTTAACCCCAATGAAACATGGGGTATATCAAGATAAACAATATCTTTATCTTAATATGGAGAAAAACCTTGACGATTCTATGCGTTATTATGGAGGAGGAAAATGGGGTGGTAAAAGTTTTCCAATCTATTTTTCCGTTTAATCGAGAATAATAACTCAAGCGCCTAAATAATCCGAAATTATAGACAGGGGCAGTGGCGTAGCGTGGTCTAAATTCAAGTGTAAGGCGTGTAGGGTACTAATTTCCATCATCCATGCTCTTCATGG
>NW_007433226.1:0-453 GCF_000475195.1 Diaphorina citri
GAGAGGAAGGGCAAGGGAAGAGAGTGAGAGAAGGAGGACGAGAGAGAGAGTGAGAGAGAGGAGAGGGAGAGAGAGAGAAGGAGGACGAGAGAGAGTGAGAGAGAGGAGAGGGGGAGAGAGAGAGAAAGAGAGAGAGAGAGAAGGAGGACGGGAGATAGGAGGAGAGTGAGGAGGAGGAAAAGAAGAAAGAGAGGGTTTGTATTTTTGTCTCTGTCTTAGTAAAATCATCCGGTAACATGTCACCCTTCTAGGAACTACTGGAACTAGGAACCATGCATAAAATCGAGGACCTAATGATCCTGGATTTGGTGCTCAGAAAAAATACAATCTGCCTTCATATTATTGTACTACTGCTTACTTACCATGTTTAGGTCTTAGTCCTATCAGTAAAATCAGTACTTACCTATTGCAGAAAGAGGCTTCTAACAAAAAGCTCAAAGAGGCTGAGGTGTA
>NW_007433227.1:0-453 GCF_000475195.1 Diaphorina citri
TGTTCCTGGTAAAAAGACCTTTAATTTGATATATAGGTCGACCAGGTTTGGATAAGTCCTTCTATGGGGACAGACATAATGACAGACAGACGACACCGAAGCGAATACAATAGCCCGTCCACTATACCTTTTTTATTACTATCGTAATAATAAAGGAAGGACGGACTAAAAAGGATAGAATCGCAATTAAGTTGTCCTAAAATGTTTGCTCTACAGTGTGCTTATTTAGGTACCTATCCCATATGGTTCGAATTTAGCACCCTCATGCTGGTACCCCTAGCGATACCAGCTCAATATTCAAGTCTTCTTGTGCCTCCTTCAGGTGCCTTGGTGTTCCTACCCTTCTTCTTTTTAGATCTCTTTATTGCAACTGGTAACTGGTTGGTGAAAGTAGACAGATTTGGAAGACACTGGAAGAAAGAAGACATAAATGGATTGGACATTTGTTTAGAC
>NW_007433228.1:0-453 GCF_000475195.1 Diaphorina citri
TGTGTGTGACTGTGTGAAAACAGCCTGAGCGCTAGGCTGCTAGATGTGCTTAAAACATATTACATAGGGCTATCGGGGGCTGTATACCCTTACAACTAAGCCTGAGAGTGACCTTTTCATGTATGGACTGAAGACCAAAATAATCCAAAATGGTCCGCTTCTGCATTTCCGGAAATTTTGGCCAAAACATGGAGGATCCAAACCGTCCTACATTGAAGATTCAGGGGCCCGTTACCCTATCATTCGGTGTAAAGAATAATGATATAGCGTTCAATTTTACTTCCCGCCATTGTTCGACAGGGAAACTTTCCTCACAAAGAAGAAAAGTTACAACTTTTAACTCTTCAAACAAGAAACCTTCAAAAAAACTTGTTGGTTAACGGTTAACAGGGTAAAACTTGTTAACGGTTAGCAGGGTAAAACTTGTTAACGGTTAACAGGGTAAAACTTGTT
>NW_007433229.1:0-453 GCF_000475195.1 Diaphorina citri
ATGACTTGGACTCGAACCACCAACCTCCAGATCCAAAGTCCAACGCGTTAACAACTGCACCACTGAGGTTGGTATCACCATAAATCACCAACATAAAAAGAGAGGATTTTTATCACCATAAACTTCTTATGAATCTCATCTCTATAATTCTAATCTAAACTGTCTTTTAAGAGAAATTGTCTGATTTTCAGCCTATAGCCCTATAAAATCTTGATCCTATCGTGATTTTTCTTCTTAGTTATTTTCCACCGATGCGACGTCATGTTAACAAAGCGGTCCTGTGTTGTGTTCAGTTCTTTGAAACCAGAAACCTTATGTGCTAAGAGAGATGTACGTAAGACATATGGTTATGAATATGGTTATGACAAGTAGTTATGATGCTAAACCTCATTCATTCTCCAATATCTACCATGACCGATGTCCAGTCTATACCTATGTTGCTCAGCACTGGGA
>NW_007433230.1:0-453 GCF_000475195.1 Diaphorina citri
CCTGAATACCTGCCTAATTTGAAAACAAATATTTCAACATTTTTTTTTTTTTTTTTTCTCGTCCTAACAATCGAAAAATGCACTAAATCTAATATTGGTCGAGCATTTCAGGTTATTTATTTACTAATAGAGCTCTAAGAGTTAGTTTTTAGATAAAGTTGGGTGTTTCTAAAAAACACTAGGACGTACTAACTTTTAACTGCCTTCCTTCAAGCTTTCATCAATCTTGGCGTATCGCACAACTACTGGTTCGTCTCGCTATTATAACAGGAACTTAACAGTAGATTTCTCGATATTATATATTATTATACCTCTCGTTTATCAAATAATCCCCAGCCATTATCTCTTCACCTCTCCGGGACTCAATAGAGGAATCAATTATTATTGAGCGAACGGTGCGAGCTCCAAGTTTTTACTCGATGATTTTTCCTTCGGTGAAATTCGGTACACATT
>NW_007433231.1:0-453 GCF_000475195.1 Diaphorina citri
CGATTTGGTAGAAAATCTACAAATCTGCATATACATAGGTGATAGGTGACATTTAACAATAAAAATATAAATAGGTATATTGACATAATGACTAGGTTGAGTTGTTTAAGGTATTTTTTTCCTTCTTTAAGGTATTACCTACCTATTATACTAAACTTACGCCTCAGCTTAACACTTTCCTTTTTCGGTAAATTCCGATAAAATTCCGCGCAACAGAAAGAGAAGAGAGAAAAACGACAATCTTCCGAGCCGATTACATAACTGTATACGTAATCAGTATACCTACGATCTAAACCTAATGATAATCCTACCTAAGTAGAGATAGATTGGTAACTTGAAACCCCAGTGAGTGGTTCATTCACTAGGGATTAGGGCTGATTTCAGGTTCTTTACTTTACGTGCGTGTCCACAACGGGGACCCTAAACTATTGATCCTAGTCTAGACCCTGGACC
>NW_007433232.1:0-453 GCF_000475195.1 Diaphorina citri
CCAAGTTTTGATTCAACAATGTTTGCATTTAATTTGTCTTTCTGTTCATTTAGCCGAAACTCCGGAACAATTAAGCACGATTCTGATAAATTTAGCCCAAATAATGGTACAAGATGATAAAAGGAACTGCCATTAGATCTAGGCTGTTTAACGGCCCGTTTTTGTCAATGAATTCTACCGTTCCGTGTTGTAGAGTAGTAAGTAAAGTAGGTACGTGCAGTACTGCATGAGTGTGAGGATATTAAAATGGAATCAAGGAACATTAGATATTCAGATCTAGCTAGTGCTAGTGAAGTAACACAAAGAAAATAGCTAGCTCTAGCTCCATCCATGCAACTTTCAAAAGACGAAGTTTAAATTTTACATATAGCATCACACGATACTTCTCTAGAAACATCAGAAATAGCTCAGAGCTTCCCATTATAATAATAACAACGATCCTCCATATTATAA
>NW_007433233.1:0-453 GCF_000475195.1 Diaphorina citri
TCTTCTTCTACTTCTTCTTCTGTTTTTATTTCTTCTTATTCTTCTTCTGCTTCTTAGTTCTTTTTATTCTTCTTCTAGTTCTTCTTTCATTTCTTCTAGTTCTTCTTCCACTGTTTCTGGTTGATAGGCTCTTTATTTATGGTAATGGGTTTCTTTAGAATCTCATGAATAAGTTCGCTGTGCATACCTATGTAAAGTACCGTACGTAGTAGTGTCTTTTATAACTACCTACAATTTAATATGATCTAACAGGTAGTAAGGCACCTTGTTTGTGACATATGGAGATTGCCTTCATTATGACAATAGGTTGTCATACGTCATAGTTGGAGCATATTTTTCTAATATGGTTTGCCCTGCCTAGTTCCTAGTTCCTAAATGTTTGATGATTGGTAACTATCTACTTCACTACTTACTACGAGTATCTTTGATGATTTGTGTTTAGATGTTATAGTG
>NW_007433234.1:0-453 GCF_000475195.1 Diaphorina citri
TTGTTGAAATTTCCATGAATGGACTCAGCCAAACAGGTTTGCTTAATCCCAGAATCAAACTTACACCGAGTTTAAACTAATTGTGGCCCTTATAAAAGATATCTATAGTTTTGCGGATAGTATATTCCTGTCAGCCTATCACTTGGTCCATACGTGTTCTGACCTCATGTTTCTTATCTTCTCCTCCTGGGGTGACTTTAGGTGATCGTGACTTGTTCCTGTCTCTCATATACGATGCCAAACAAACCATGTCCTTCTCCAAGATGACCGATTACAGTTCGACCAAATCCAACGATCCACGGGACAAGTAAGTTTTCTGTTACACTTTATAATAACTCTGAATATTCTTAATCATCACGAGAGTTTTTATTTGCAGACTGAATCACACAGTATATTCTCTTTTCTCAAAATCACTTTGTCGAGTTTCTTCGTCTTGAGCTATCAGATAAAAAT
>NW_007433235.1:0-453 GCF_000475195.1 Diaphorina citri
TGAGACAAGAAAAACTGTTTTTACATGTATTTTTCCTATGGCGCACATTAAAAGTGGACACACAAAAAAAAAAAAAAAATATGTATGTATGTATGTATGTATGTATGTATGTATGTATGTATGTATGTATGTATGTATGTATTGCAATCGGTCCAAATTTTCAAAATCGGGAAATGGTTGGAAATATCCGTTTTGGGATCCCCTGATATGTATGTATGTATGTATGTATGTATGTATGTACGTATGTATGTATGTATGTATGTATGTATGTATGTATGTATGTATGTATGTATGTATGTATGTATGTATGTATGTATGTAGTTTCGGATCATGGGAACGCATTGAGACCAGGGATCTTCGACGCACCCCTCACACTTTGCCGGCTCCAGGATTTCTCCCACCCTTTTCGAGGATAGACGTTAGGGGAGAAAAGGATCTGTTTGTAAAAATGGA
>NW_007433236.1:0-453 GCF_000475195.1 Diaphorina citri
TCCCCGCACTCTCCCTCTACATTTCCTTTTCTCCTTCTTACTCTGTGTCTTTCTCTAAATCTCTCTCTCTTTCCAACCTTTTCTTTTTCTAGTCTTTTCTCTCTGTCTCTCTTTCTTTCTATATCTCCCCTCTCTTTTTCTTTCTTCCTCTCTTCCTTTTTCTCTCTCTCCTCCTCTTTCTCTCTCTTTTTAATAATTCTAGTCTTCCTTCCCTCTCTCTCTTTCTTTTTATCTCTTCTCTGTCTCCCTCCGTCCCTGTGTTCTGTCTCAATAACTCATTTTTTCCTCAGTTCCTCTTTCTCTCTCTCTCTCTCTTTATTATTATTTTTATTTATTTTTTTTTCGTCTTCTCTGTTTTCCTCACACTCTCTTTGAGTACCTACTAATGAAGACTGTGCATGTGTGAGGTTACAAAGAGAGAGAGAGAGAGAGAGAGAGAGAGAGAGAGAGAGA
>NW_007433237.1:0-453 GCF_000475195.1 Diaphorina citri
GTTGTGAAAAAATGAAATTTTGTGTGTTTGAACAGCAAGGACCGAAAATAAATCCATTTATCTCAAAGTCCAAAAAAAAGACAAAAATTGGAATCTCATTTCATCTCATAAAATGTTTTGACAGTTTTCCCATAACCATTAAAAATGGTAAATCCTACCAGCAATTCGGATGAACTTTGGCCAATTTTGAAACATACTTTAACCATTCCACTGTCCCCTTACAGGTACAAAGAACAGGAGACCTCATGTACAGACATCCAGAAAATATTTGAAGCCCAGAAGAGAAAGGAAGAATACAGAAAACAAGAAAGCCTCATTCGAATGATCGTTTGGGGAGGATCAGGAGGAGGAGGAGGAGGCATTCCACGTAAAAGCTTAGCAAGTAAAATGGGGAAAAAAAGTCAATTCCCTTATCGGAAAAAGAAAACTCACACAAGCCCCTGGGCACCCCCC
>NW_007433238.1:0-453 GCF_000475195.1 Diaphorina citri
TTATTATTTTTTGAAAGAGGTTTGATAGAGGGACATGTATCTGCCAAGGTCTTATCGTCCCGAAATCGAAGAAGAAGGACAGGATAGGAGAAAGCCATGCAGCTGTTCCGAGAACGAACATTATCAGTTCAGGATAAAATCTGCCCCGGGCGGGAATCGAACCCACGGCCTAGCGCTTACAAGACAGACGCGCTATCAACCAAGCTACGAGTAACTAGGCTGACTCTTAGGAGCTGTATTGTTGAATGACTTTCATAACTTCTTAGGTATAGTCTTCTTTTGCAGCAACATTAATCACGAGTCGCATTCGAGCATCTACTGTTCTTCCTAAGTTAAGTTCAATTCAAAGTGAAGACGTGAAGAGGTTCTCATGAATTTTTTTGTTAGAATCGGAAGTTGTATTATTTCCCAAATCTAGGTCGAAGTTTACAAGAGATGGGCAGGTGGCTACAT
>NW_007433239.1:0-453 GCF_000475195.1 Diaphorina citri
CATTGCAAAGTTTGCTACTTTCGACAAATATTCTCTCTTCCAAGTATTTTTTGCTATGAACATTGAATAGTATTGTTGTACATAACATGCAAACGTACCTACATTAATTTATACCCTTTGGGTACAAGGAGTTCAAGAAGTATTGAAACCTCTGCGAACTTGAATATCTCCCCTGTACTGTTTTATTAAACTTGGGATCGTACGGGGTGGACTGTAAGTTCATTTTCAGATTTCAAAACAGACCATGATTGTAAACAAGCCTAAGCCGTTCTCAAGGTTCCAAAGTACAATGCTCTTCATCAGCGTAGACTTGGTTAATGGAAAATAATGTTTATTTCTGGTCTATTAAGTACCTAGTTACAATTTTCTAAGTTAAAAAAAAAGTTGAGCACAGGAATAGCCGATATGACGGGACACAATATTCCACAACCTTGGAAAACACTCTGTGCCATT
>NW_007433240.1:0-453 GCF_000475195.1 Diaphorina citri
ATCACCTCCGTACATCTACATAAGACTCAATAGTACTCAATACTCATGTAAGTATTTGCCATTTTGCCAAAAGGTAAAAAGGGAAATGAAATGTCTGCCAAGTGGAAATAAGCTACAAGAAATGGTAACTCAGTTCCTAGATCAATTTACTTCAAGGCGTTCACTTAATTCAATTGGATCTTCTTCCGACACTTGTTATCCGGTATGTGCACGATGCATGTCTTAAAGAATGTCTGTAAGTAATCCTTGAAGCCGTCACATGTGTGGTCGAGTTCAGCTAATAATACCTCCTGAAAAGTGTTGATGACATCTTTGACATGCAGTTCAGCATACTAATCAATGAGTTCGTCCTAGACATTGAACCAGAAGACGTCACTAGTCACCAGGATATGTTAACGTACTAGTGGATATTCATGAGCTAACTCCGTGACTAGGGTGCACTCAACTTCGTGA
>NW_007433241.1:0-453 GCF_000475195.1 Diaphorina citri
ACAAATGAAATTGATATCCTCTTTTGTTGAAAACCATAAATCACAGAAAAAAAACCCTCGCTCCAGAATGAGTACAATCGTGGTACCACAACAAGCGTATTACACAATGACCTCAAAGCATCATATAACATGATGAAAGAACGAGAAAATGAATTCAAGACCGAGAAATACAAGACGGAGCAAATGAAATAAATGAATGAACAATTGAACTCATCGCCAAGATACCGCACATAAACATCTACAACTCTACAACCAATGGATGCTACAACCTATTGCAGCATCTATTGACATCAGCAACATAAAGGAAACCAATAACATTGAATTTATGACACAGGCTCAATTGCAGGATGATACTCCGGTCATAACTATTTATTTGACTGCTACTGTTATTAAGTTAGGGCGGGGTGTAACAGAGAGGTTTTCTGCTCAACATCCTTTGTATTAAAGCTCAAG
>NW_007433242.1:0-453 GCF_000475195.1 Diaphorina citri
GGTGACAACAGACATTTCACAACACATTTTTTGGTTTCAGATTCAGCAAAAGATGCATCAACCACTCAGTGGTACCCAAAGTCAAGATTGATGATTTCCCCGTTAAAAATGAGCCTGTCTACTGTAAGTATGGCTTTTCAATTGATTTGTAATCAGATCTATTATCTAATGTTAAACTTTTGTCATCCTTTGAGTAAGCATGAAGCCCATGAATCAGCTGAATTAAGAATAACATCAGATATTAGACCTGGGTATTAATGTGTATTTGCTAGAAAAAAAATCAAGGTTTTTATCTCTCTTTTTATTTTGTAGCAATGGGACCACTGTTTATTCCAAAGCTGTATAAAGTTGTTTTCAGGAACACAGTCCAGTATAATATCAGAATGACTGAGTATATTTTAACTGTGAGCACAGGCACATAGAGAGGGAGTGTAGAATACATAGCAAGATACT
>NW_007433243.1:0-453 GCF_000475195.1 Diaphorina citri
TAATCAGTGGCGCAGCAATCGAATTGGTGCCCCGCCTCTACAGTTTCATTGACACATTCTATGAATGATACCAAGTTGGATGTGGTGGATTTGTTTTTAATGAAACCATGTTGGTTGGAGATGATGAGGGGTGTAAGTATAGGTGTTAATTTGGTGTATATTATGTGCTCAAATAGCTTAGGTATGGCAGATATTTTGCAGATTGGGCGATATTGTGTAATGTTTGAGCGATCACGACCACCCTTGAATATGGGTATAATATAAGAGATTTTCCATGTTTGAGGGTAAGTACCACTAACAAGTAATCGATTGAATAGGATGACAAGTGGTTGGACAATGGCGCGAGCACATTTTTTCAGTATAATGGGAGGAATCCCGTCTGGACCGCTAGACGAATCGAGTTTAGATTTGAGAAGTAGTTTTAACGTCTCATCCTCAGTAATGGTTAAATTG
>NW_007433244.1:0-453 GCF_000475195.1 Diaphorina citri
CTGATTGAAAAACTGACGAAAAACGACCCTGTCTGTACACCGGAGAAGGCGGAAAAGAAGAAGCCTCATCAAAAGATATGGAAGATTAAATGTAAATTTGTAAATGTAAATTTTATTTATTGTAAATACAAACCAAATTGGTATCTTACATTGATTAGTCAGAATAGTTAACTTGGAGGGTATCGGAATGGGCAATAGAGCGGGAAAATAGTAAGGTCCCATTCATCATCACATAAATTATGTAAGGTTCATCAAATAGTTAGGTCATAATAATGGAACCATCATATGGGTCATATCATATAGGATGACATTATCCCTATCACACAAAAATACAAAAGCGTGGTCAATAGAATAGAGAGCAGAAAAAAAATGATAGTTCAATTCCCATTACTAATAAGTACCTAATACCTAATATCTAATATTCCTGTAATAAAAATAACAATAAAAAAGTCA
>NW_007433245.1:0-453 GCF_000475195.1 Diaphorina citri
TTATTTAGACGGGGAATCCCCACTGTACAACAAGTAAATAGAACAATAATAAAAAATATTAATAATACCTAATAATAATAAAGAAAAAAAAATATTCCACCAACTTATTGTTAAATTTTCTTCTTCTTTTAGATGTTTCATAGAGGGAATTATGTATAACTGCTAAGGTCTTATCGTCCCTATAGCAAAAAGACAAGGAAGACAGGATAGTAGAAAGCCAGCCGTTCCGAGAACGAGCCGTTCCGAGAATTCGAGCTGTTTAGGTTGAAATCCGGTTCGGGCGAGACTTAAAGTTTACAGAGGGAGATGCTTATCCCCCCAAGGTAACTTTTGGTCTGTTTGAAACCCTCTTTGACGGCCAAAACTTTTTGCAAAATCTTTTTTTTTTTTTTTTTAAAGATGTTTGACAGAGGGAACTGTAACTGCTATGGTCTTATCGTCCCGAAATCGAAG
>NW_007433246.1:0-453 GCF_000475195.1 Diaphorina citri
GGGGGGCGAAGCCCCCCTCCCGAGCACGAAGTGCGAGTCCTAAATATATACAGCCCTAAAAAAAAAAAAATCATTCACACACTCACTCACTCACTCACTCACTCACTCATACTAATTCTAACCCACTTCTAGATGGTTAAAACAAAAATAAGTAATAGTAAGAATCCTAAATATATACAGCCCTTTGTGTAACTGACTGACTGACTCACTCACTCACTCACTCACTCACTCACTCACTCATACTAATTCTAACCCACTTCTAGATGAGCTAGGAAGATGCGATTTTCACCATTGGATTCCTTATTTTTTGTACATACTGGGAAAAATCGGAAAATCCCGAAATTCCAAACCGTTCCCGAGCTCCCCAAGAAATATACAGGGAACAGAGTTTGAGGCCAGCAAAACTTTTCCTACGTTTAATATTTTCTCTCGCTTTTAGTTTTCATTTCTTCG
>NW_007433247.1:0-453 GCF_000475195.1 Diaphorina citri
TTTCGAATTGTTTATAAAATCTCAGTCTGAATGCAATGTTTTGTTCTGAGAGTGGTATGTGATGGTCGAGTATTGTCTGGTCATTTCTCGAGGAACATTATCAATGTCATTTGAGCACCAAGGAATCTTCGTGCTATGACAATGGTCAATGACGATCAACGTGGAAAACCTCTTGTCCATATGATCCAATGGTAAATCTCTATGGATAATAGGTATGATCCAATGGTAAATCCATCAGCGTTAATGATTTTTAATGAGAAAGTTCCACGTTCAATCCCAGATTTGTATCGGATTCCAATACTTATTTTGTATTTACCATTTCGGACCTTCGCTTGGATCGTTATTGTTGTTGAGAGAAAGGAGAATACCAGAGCGGATGATTGCAATGTCAATAATTACAACATCGACGTCTTGCGTTCGTATTGTAGTTGGGGTTTTAGTGTTGGTAATTAT
>NW_007433248.1:0-453 GCF_000475195.1 Diaphorina citri
CCTCCTCGGCTAATCTCATTTCTTATTTGAATTTATCTTTCTCGTTTTACTTTCTCATCCTAATCTTTCCTTCTCTTGATATGTTTCTCCTTTAATTTTTCGTTTCCTTGAGAATTCATTTCTACGGGTCATTCCCCCATTCGGTCAATACTCCTAAACTTTTTAGTTAGATGCATGCCTGATTGGTTGATAGTAGTACCTTCTGTTTTTGACATATGAGGAAAATCAGTGCCTATGTATTGTGGATTTCGTACAAAGAATGAAAGAATTCGGGACCTTCAATTTCCAGCAAAATCCCATTTCTTCACCTGGATTCAAAATGATATGCCACCTCCCACCTAAGTGATCCATCACTCGCTGATAACTGAATAGTATGAGCAAATACAACGTGTGCTATATTGTAAAAAAATAACAAGATAAACCCTTTTCTTATCGTATATAACTCCAGGATAA
>NW_007433249.1:0-453 GCF_000475195.1 Diaphorina citri
ATTTCAAGGTCATCCGAATCATCTTCATATTCGTCCAGTCCGGAGGTGTCTGCTCCTATCTGAGAAGTAGAAACAAAATAGATAGTTTTATTATAAAGATAAATAGATGATTTAAGAATGCTATGACTTGACTTAGACTCGAACCACCAACCCCCAGATCCGAAGAACACCGCGCTAACCATTACACCACTGAGGGTGATGACCTACAAGTGGGAATCGGGTTGTAACCACTGTTCCTGTTTCAGTTATCGGGAGATAATAGTGCTTATTTATACTGCTCGAATAGGACTAAATAGTCCCTTTACCTCAGCCGTAGACTATTACTATTATAGTGGTTTTTCAAACAATGTTGAGGATAATTCCATACCTCGGGTGGGATTGAACCCACGGGTAACACCCTCCTGATTACATCTTAGCTGAAATCGAACCAATGCTCTCCTGATTACCAGGCGT
>NW_007433250.1:0-453 GCF_000475195.1 Diaphorina citri
ATTTGTGAATGTGATTTTTGACCGCTTCGTTTTATTTATGTTAGGTTGAATTATTTTTTACATGAGAATCCTCAATTGAAAAAAGAGAAAAGAAAACGGAATACACACCAGATTTTTCTTTCTCCCTCCCCTTTTCCTCTCTTTCTCTCTTTTTCCCCTTCTCCCTTTTCCCCTTCTCCCTTTTTTCCCTCTCCCTTTACTCCCTTCCTCTTCCTATATTGGAGAGTTTGCAAAAGAAAATCTTCTTTTCGTTTTTCGTATGCTCTCCCAATTTATTAATTGGAAAGGTAGTTTGGAATGCAACACAAAATATTATAAAGTAGGTCCTTAGAAATAGTGGGACAATATTTCTAAGGCCCTCCTTTATATATACTTTATCACACATTAGATTACACATCACACTGCTTTATCACACATTAGATTTTCTTACCGTTTATTTATTTCTTTTCTTAA
>NW_007433251.1:0-453 GCF_000475195.1 Diaphorina citri
CATATATATTTTGAGCGTTATTTACAGAGGGAAACTACCTATAACAATCACAGTCCTTGTCCCTTAAAACAGAGATTTCTTATGGGAGAATGGAAGAGATTTGAGATTAAGAGCCTAGCTATGACCGGTGACTACACTGACTACTGTGCATTCTGGTCCCATACAGGGTGTAACAGAAAGGACCTACTGTAGAACTATACAGAGTGTTAAATAACTCGTTTCATTTTGTTCATTTGACAGACTTTTGAACTTGGGAACTTGCTCCTGACACCATTTTTATGTCAACCTTCAATGAAAACTGACACTATAAAGAATCTAGAAATAATACTCATTAAAGGAAAAGAGAGGAAAGAAAGAGAGAACGGATTTGGGATTTTGGATTTCCCGAGGATAAGAGAGAGAGAGAAAGAGAGAGAGAGAGAAAGAGAGAGAGAGAGACAACAATAGAAAAAA
>NW_007433252.1:0-453 GCF_000475195.1 Diaphorina citri
GTCATTAGCCCCTTTCAAAATAGTTATTCATTTATTTATTGATAAATATAGGATTACAAGGAATACAAAGATAGAACAACAATACATAGAAAAGGAATGGGGTAGTAATAAGACATAGAAAAAGGAACATAGAACAAGGGGGAGTGAGAAAAAGGAAAAAAATAATAATAAAATAGGGTATACAAATTAGAATAAACAGGAGTGGAATGAAGATTTACAAAAGAACAATCAAGGGTTAAAAAATAATAATAAAATAGGGTATACAAATTAGAATAAACAGGAGTGGAATGAAGATTTACAAAGGAACAATCAAGGGTTAAAAAGGGATAAATAACAATAATGAAAATAAATCATAGTAAAAAGTAAAAAGAACATATGTAAGGAAACAGGTGGGGGAAGAAAAGGGTAAAACCAGTGACAAGGAAATATTTGAATTATGTGTTAAATTTATAG
>NW_007433253.1:0-453 GCF_000475195.1 Diaphorina citri
TCCAATAACCACAAAAAGATAAAATAAGAATGGTGATCGCAAATATTCAAAACGGATAGGCAACCAAAGAAGAAGATCTCAAATACAAACTGTTCATCAAGAAACAAGATTAGGTAATGCTGTCAAAGAATCAAAATTGAGAGTCAAATGGAGTCTTCATTCTTCTTCTCCTTCTTTGCGTGACCATCCGTTCCGGATGTTGGCGATCATCATGGCTATCCTGACTTTGTTGGTTGCTATCCGGAACAGTTCTGCTGAGCTCTTGTTGAATTTGGGTGCGCTAACTTTTGATTCATCTTTTCAGAACATACCGGATTCACCCTGAGACCTGCGGCCGGACTATTGACAGCCCGAGACTTCCTCGCCAGTCTGGCATTCCGAGTCTTCCAGAGCACCCAGTATGTGCGTCACACCAAGACACCCTTCCACACCGTTGAACCGTAAGTGTCTTCT
>NW_007433254.1:0-453 GCF_000475195.1 Diaphorina citri
ATGTAATTTTCGGTCAACCTTAAAGTCTCTACTATTTATATTGTATATCCATACGTCATCGTGCATGTGTGAATAAATATGAACAAAATTAACAAATGAACAAAAAATTTCTCAATTTGGTTCCTGACTGACTGACTGACTGACTAATACATAACAGCATAACTCCGTACACAAAAGGCCCACTCTGAGGCTTAGGTGTAAGGTTGTAGGGGTATTAGGGGCAAACAGCCCTAAAAGTTCGGTTAGGCTTATAGGAATCTACGACTGATAGATTTAATTTCATCTACGACTGATAGGACTGATAGATATTAATTCGATATCTACGTACTAAAGTAAGTAAACTTTTTCCCCACAATTTTTACTTAGGTATTTCGCAGAGGGAAAGAGGAAGTTATAGGCTGTGAAACAACTAACTGTTCTAGAGAAATAATGCACTAATCATAACATTCATAA
>NW_007433255.1:0-453 GCF_000475195.1 Diaphorina citri
GCCTCGTGTATGATCGGAACTGGAGCCGAAGCAGAGATCGGATTGAATCGGGTAACTCCGGTGGGACCTGAAAAAAAAAAAAGAAGTCATGAATGTAATTTTCCTGGTTTCAAAATTTTCCTCAGTATTTTTCAAGGGGTACACAGCTTCCTTGGCTTGGAAGGAATTTTTTTGTCTTTCTCTCCAGAGGTTTAATAGAGGGAACTGTAACTACTGAGGTCTTATCGTCCAGAAATCGAAGTCGTTCCGAGAACGAATCTAATCAGTTTACGATAAAGTCCGACAATCGAATCAAAGCCGCGAAGGACAAAATGCCCCTAATAATATCAGTTAACTCTTGAACTCCTCTTTATCCGATACAGAGCATTTAATCTTTTAAATTGCTCCATGGATAAAGAGTAAGCCATTTGTATTACTTATTCATATTGAGATGAATTGTGTTTATGTATGTTG
>NW_007433256.1:0-453 GCF_000475195.1 Diaphorina citri
ATTAACAATAGTATTCGATCTCCTAAGCTAATTTAGAGAGAGAGAGAGAGAGAGAGAAACAGACAGAGAGAGAGAAATAGACAGAGAGAGATTTCTCTTATTTCTCAACGAGCGAAAAAAAAAATGTTTTTATTTACTTAGGTAGGTAGTAGGTGCCTATACCTACCTATTTTATTTTCCAGTGTGTCATAAGTACCTTATGTACCTACTTTCCTATATTTATCTTTCCTACCTACCTTCATAAAAAACGAAAGGTTTTTTCGTTTTTTATACCTACTCCCTACTCGTTTTTCGTTATTGATACAAGCCTGAAACCTTTTGTTTTCATGATGACACTTTCGAGTCATCTTTTTTTTTTCCTCTCTTCCCCCTCTTTCTCTCGCTCTCTCTTCCCTTCCTCTCTCTTTCTCCCTCTCTCTCTGTCTATCTCCCTCTCTCTGTCTCTCCTTTCAG
>NW_007433257.1:0-453 GCF_000475195.1 Diaphorina citri
CCGGGCGGGAATCGAACCCGCGGCCTAGCGCTTACAAGGCAGACGCACTACCAACTAAGCTAACTAGGCTGGCAGATCAGAGGAAAGAGATCGTCATCAATTGGTGTATACAGTCCACGTCAACTGGGAAGTCCGATGGAAGCGCATGGAGGGGAACCGCAACTTCTCAACTGTAAGACGGACAGTTCTAAAAGTTTCACCATTCGATTCGGCGTGAAAAATCCCATGGGATCAACTATTCACATGCTTACTTGTTAATCAACGAGCTATTTTTTGAGGAGTGCGCACCCAAAGGTCATCGGACTTCCCAGTTGAAGTGGACTGTATATTGGCTGCTATAAACAGTAGAAACTCTCTTATTTTACTGAGGGTTAGTTCTTCTTCTTCTTCAGGTTCCTCTCCTATCGGAGGTTGGAAATCATGATGGCAATCTCGTCTTTGTTTCTCGCAATC
>NW_007433258.1:0-453 GCF_000475195.1 Diaphorina citri
CTACCTGACTACATTTTCACCGTTTCAAATCAAAAGAAATTAGATTAATGAGCTCTCTCTCTAACTTTTCTTTCTCCCTCTCTCTCTCATCCCAAAATTTTCTTTTTCCTCCCCCTCTCTTTCATTTTCCTTTCCCTCCCCTCTCTATATTTACAGCTCCTCTTTCACTTTTCCTCCTACCTACCTTCTCCTATTGCCCGTCTTCTGTCATTCCCCTCATGCTAAAACACTTGAAAAGTTCAATGTTTACATGGTTTCATTTTCCCTCCATGATTCAAAGGAGAAAATCCTCCATGATTCAAAGGAGAAAATGTTCTCTCCCAAAAGGAAGAGAGGGGAGGGGAGAGAGAAGAGATAAGGGGAGGGGGAGGAGAAGAGAAAAGAGAAAGATGCTCTCCAATATAATTTTCTCTTTGAAGTTAATATTACCGGTGCGACATTCAGGTCCATATC
>NW_007433259.1:0-453 GCF_000475195.1 Diaphorina citri
TTTGTGACCGTTGACCTACCAGTAACAAAACCATGTTGATTTTTGGATATTATCGAGAATACGTGACTGGCGATTTTAGAGTACAAGATACCTTCTAATATTTTTGCAATTGCATTTAGATTTGACACTGGTCTAAAAGTTGATATTTCAGTGGGGGATTTCTTGGGTACGGGGGTTATCACTGCCTCTTTTAACTTAGTGGGAAATTTACATTTTTTTAGGGAGGTGTTGAAGATATGCATTAGGGGTTTTACAACTGACTTCATGCATTTTTTAAGGAAAATGGGGGGTATACTATCAGGCCCAGCGGGTTTGTTAGCTGCCATTTTACTTATTTCAGTTTCGACTTCCTTTTCCGTGATTTCATCAATGTGTATGTATGATGTTATGTTTTGCATTTCTGGTTCAGGAAGGTCGGGTGGAATAGTATGATTGTAAGCACTGAAGAAATGA
>NW_007433260.1:0-453 GCF_000475195.1 Diaphorina citri
TCCTTCGATTGCTAGTCCCTTAAGGTCGACCACTAATGCCTCTCCTTCAACCTTTGACCAATCTAGTTCTTATCAGTTCTATCTCCATCTCTCTCACTCCATCCCTCTCACTCTTTCTCTTTCTTTCTCTCTCTCTCTCTACAAAGCTCTTATCTCTATTTCCCACCTGTATGGTTTGCCTGTCTCTGTTATCATTCCCGAACCCATTTATCTAGTCTCGACTGTCAAAATGCCAACACAACTATTGTACATAGTTGATATAGTTATACTATATCTATTTATCGACTAGATAACTACAATATCTATCGAATAGTAGACATGACTATAATGTACTTGTTGATCTCGATCTGTCGAGTTGTGCAAAAAAAGTCAAATGGCGTTTCGGTTGTACTGTGTGACCATTTGCAAATTGCTCCAGACTTCCAGTTGCAAACTTGACTATAAAATGCAACT
>NW_007433261.1:0-453 GCF_000475195.1 Diaphorina citri
TACCCACGGAATCTTAAGATGCAATAGTCGTAAATCGTGACACGCAGATAACCACTAAATGTGCCGATCATTAAACTCTTTCATGTTTTTGTTAGATGATTAGGATATATACCTAACCTACTCTTTTTAGAGTAATTTTTCGAGTAATGTAAACTTGGTGAATTATTGCTTGAACAGAAAGGTTATTTCGTGTATTAAGAAGCTTGAAAGTTTGTTTACTCTAACCTATGCGGGCTATGAACAACCAGCGAATCAGTGAAAGGCTGTAGAGCTAATGGTTTAAACCTCAAATTGATTTTTTTTTTTTACAATACATAATAGGTAGGTACATACTTCGAATTTTTCTCTTGATGTTGCTGTTGCCAACTGGACGACAATTTAAGGATAAAGGTCAGCATCTTTTACACTATTGGTAGTCAAATGAAGATAAATTTCCATGCCTCGGCAAGGATC
>NW_007433262.1:0-453 GCF_000475195.1 Diaphorina citri
AGAGTAGACTTCAGACTCTTCAGAGTGATACTCATACTTTCGGTGTAGTCTCCAACACGCTCGCCTGGTAATCATAAGAGCATGTGTTCATTCTTACCTAGTCGATGCATGGCATTTTATCAAATTTGTTTGCGAATTTGACACCAATATGTATCTAACTATCTAATAGTAGAAGCCTTCTGCTAGGATAAAAAGACTCTACGAGTACCTAGTTTAATTGGCGCAGTATACACAAATAAGCACTATTTAATTGCATTTTATCAAAGTTGTTTGCGAATTTGACACCAATATGTATCCAACTATCTAATAGTAGAAGCCTTCTGCTAGGATAAAAAGACTCGACGAGTAGTTCAATTGGCGCAGTATACACAAATAAGCACTATTTAATTATTTATTACTCTCCCCTGCTCATAATTATGTATGTCACATATCTAGCATAGGTACCTGGCAAAT
>NW_007433263.1:0-453 GCF_000475195.1 Diaphorina citri
CGAAGTTTTTTGACAAAAAGTTGGTAATACTCGTACTAATAATACTTTGAGGTACGTACTTATTCTTTCAAGTTTTCTTCCTTGAAAAGTATTCTGTGAAATTCACAAACTTCGTATTCGGAATTGATTGATTTTAAGTCACCAGTCTCGTTGGGTTGGACAATGGAAATCTAGGCCTTATACTTTCCTAGGCATAGTGTCGACAATGGAAACTTCTTGGAACAAAGAAGCATTAGGCCGACTCTCATAGAAGTGAAAAATTCCACAATTCGAATATACTGAAAGCGTTCAACCGTCATAGTTCAAGGTCAAGGGGTTTATCTCTTTTCCAGACACCCCGCGTCCCGAGCAAAAGTTTTAAAATATTCAGCACATCATCATAACGACATTTCTGTCTTGATATAAAACATAAAGCTCATAACTTGGAGACAATGAGCCTTATCCTTCAACAGG
>NW_007433264.1:0-453 GCF_000475195.1 Diaphorina citri
ATCCCTAATGATCAAATTTCCTGTATGACTTTTGTCAAATTTAATTTCATCAGAATTTTGGACTTCCCAATTCTCAGCCTAGTTAGCCATGAAGGTTAGCGCGTCTGCCTTGTAAGCGCTGGTACCTATGTGAATCTAATAGATATCGTATTTGAATCCCACCCGGGCCGAACTTTATCCTAAACAAATGAGATTCGTTCTCGGAACGGCTGGCTTTCTCCTATCCTATCCTATCCTTCTCCTTTCGATTTCGGAACGATAAGACCTCTGTTGTTACCTACAGTTCCCTCTATCAAATCTCTTTAGAAAAATTAAAATAATAAACTCACACCGATCGGTGAAAATTAGTGTACCTAAGATTTCGGATGCATCTTCTAATCATAACAGTGATTCATGAGGGCAGAGTTGAATGCATCGTTGGCACTGGATATGAAATTATGATTTATGCTACTT
>NW_007433265.1:0-453 GCF_000475195.1 Diaphorina citri
GTTTTCATATCCTGTATTGGTAATGACATCTATGGAGAATAAAGTGAAACTTCTTCTATTGTTTTCTTTGAGAGAGAATTGTCTGTCTCCCTTGAATTCAAGTTGAGTATGCAATACGCAATGTACATTTGATCAGAAGTTTTGACATCTCCACTAACGAGGATTTTGATATTGGTAATTTTGACATCTCCACTAATCAAGATCATTCATTTATCACTACTCATTGGTAATTTTTTAAATCTTCTCTAACTCTAACCAAACAAAATTACTCGTAGTTGGGTGTTTTGACATCTCCACTAAACTAGATCTTATCATTCTATACTTTCGATAATATTATTCTTTTAAAATTTGTCAGCTCCTGATCGGACCCCAATGTCCAAAGTCCCTGAAAGTTTAATACTGAATTTATTTATTACAAGTTTTCAACTCATGAAATATTTAGTGTACATTGGT
>NW_007433266.1:0-453 GCF_000475195.1 Diaphorina citri
AACAGAAATGCTCTTATTAGATGTTTTGAGTGGCTGGCCACAGCAAGGCAACCGCGGTCTTTTGGGACTTGGGATCCAAAAGAGGATCTGTTTCTTGGCTCCAGAGAGTTGGTCAGACCAATTGGCTCTATGCTTTGATTATGTAAAACAAAAGAGTTTATGAAAAAATAATAATAATGATATTGTTGTAATACTACTCCTTATTCTTCAAGCTATAGATGATGAAATCCATAAAATGATAGTTCGTGGCTTGAACGCAGGCTTGGTTTAAATACTTTCCCACGCTTCAGACAAAATCATAATTTGATTGAAACTTATTCAATTACCTATTTATTGTTAACTTGTCAATAAATCTACTGTGAACTACCCATAGGAAATACTTGAAAGCATACTATTCAGATCACCCCGTAACAGACCCCATTACATTACAATTTAACATATTATACTAAAATG
>NW_007433267.1:0-453 GCF_000475195.1 Diaphorina citri
TTTATTTCATTTTATTTGTCTTTTTTTCCCTTAAAGTTTCATGTAGGTGGTTTCAAGCGCTGAGCTGGTTACACGGGTTTTGCTGATTGTTTGAAAGCCCCGAAGAAATAGACATGCAGAATGGACTGGGACATGGGACAATTTATGTCCCTAAGAGCTCCCAAGTTGTTCCCTAAGTTGTACTTGAACTCTAATCTTTCAAAGTTTAGTCACTTAAAGAAAGTTCCGTAGGGAAACTCTTATGAATCAGGGCCGTACCCAGGATTTCAGCGAGGGGGCGGGGCCAAGAATACGGAAAATCTCTTATTGAGGGGCACGGAGGGGGATCCAAATATGAGGCCAATACTTATCAGAAGTTACCAGTAGATATATTACTAGATATATTTAGGAGCGAAAAAAGAGCTTTAAAGGAAAGGTTAAATAGAATGGAATAGAATATACCCTGTTTATACT
>NW_007433268.1:0-453 GCF_000475195.1 Diaphorina citri
CATGTGGCAACAGTGTTGAACTGAACCGAAAATGGCCGGGGGAACAAAGAAAATGGAACTTGCAAATGAAATGGTACCTACCACGTCACAAGAGAAAGTTCTAGCAAGTCCCCCCCCCCCTTCCTGCCACACCCCAAGTCAGGGTAGGTAGCGGTTCTCAACCGGGATGGAACGACATGTCGCCTTGCGAAATTTTTATAATTTGATATTATTTTTGTGTTGTAGGTACCTACATAATATCGCCTTGCGAAATTTATAATTTGATATTTTCGGTTTGTAGGTACCTACATTGCGTTGACTTCATGTTGAAGTTGGTGCTTAATGAGACAGAATCTTTTTTTTTTCCTAGGTAGGTAGGTAGGTAGGTACTGTACATAGGCACCTACCTACAAGAATTTTTAAGCCAAAATGACTATTTTTGGCTATTATTTCCTTTGAAGTTGATGATAGGTA
>NW_007433269.1:0-453 GCF_000475195.1 Diaphorina citri
TTAACATTAATTTTGACCGAACCCACGCTCTCCTCTTTACCAGGCAAGCGTCTTGACCACTAAACTACCGAGGCAGTACAATTTTAAATTTACAAAATTACCAATGAAGCTTTTCATAGGTATTCTTCTAATATACACGAGTACTGACGAAAATATCCCTGTGATCTCTCTCTCTCTCTCTCTCTCTCTCTCTTTCCCTCTCTCTCTAAAAAAATGTATCATGAGATTTTTGGAGCAATATAATTCACCTAGATACTTCTTATGAAGAGGATTTCTCGTGCATAAATTATTGAAAGTCACTCAATATAGGTACATAAATATTTATCATTTTCTAATACGCGGAGGATGATTTTGAAATTGGAGGAAAAAAAAAAAGTTTTCAAAAGAAATTCAATATTGGAGAGTGTTCCTTGAAAGGACCGGAAAATTGGAAAAGGAAGAAAAAATGTAAAA
>NW_007433270.1:0-453 GCF_000475195.1 Diaphorina citri
TTTTTTGGATTAAAAAAAAAAAAAAAAAAAAAAAAAAAAAAAAAACGTTGTCAAGGAACAGTGCAAAACGTGTGAAGCTTTTGAAGGTAAAAAAAGTATCAGAGAACAAAACATATTTTGCAACACAGCTCTCTCTCCCTCCTTCTCTCTACAAGTATTTTGTTTTTGACAGTATCTGACATGAAAGTTATAAATTGAATAATCCATAGAGCTTTAAGAAAATCGTGATTTGCCTACTTCATGTATTCTGAGCTTCTTTTTGAGATATGTATTCAAAGATCCACTCCTGAACGGAAATACCAAGCTTTGAGAACTCTATTTAAGTGTATGCGGATCCTTAAATTAATACCAGTACCATTATTATTGAAGTGAACTCAATCTTATATTATAAGAACAGGATCCATTCACTCATTCACAGTTCACACACTGATCGCTCTATCTCGAGAACCACAA
>NW_007433271.1:0-453 GCF_000475195.1 Diaphorina citri
ATGCAAGGGGGAGATGACGGTAATTTTCAGCTAAATTTGTGGGTTTTCTTTAAAAAATAATAATCATAAAGATTTTTTACGAGATAATTTTTATGTTTCTCGTTTTTATTTGTTTTTAAAATCAGATCTTTCAGTAATAATTTGTCTTCTCTTTTCCGTTTTTTCCTGATTTCTGAAATCATTTGTTTGATTTTATGTCGTTTATTTTGTCAATCAATAAGCTTTTGGTTGAAAACCATTTGATCTGTCTCGTAAATATTGGTGTCTAATAGATTTTCAGTAGAAATTTACGAGTATACCTTGCCAAAGTATACAGTTATTTCAAATTTATTTGTTTTTGTCTACTGCCCACGAGGAAAAAAGAGTTTCCGCTTTGCAATAATAGTTTGAACATCTGCAGATATACTTGTCACTAGGTAAGTTGGATATCAACTAGGCCTCATGGTTTTTTAT
>NW_007433272.1:0-453 GCF_000475195.1 Diaphorina citri
TATTTCATGACGCTAATATATGTAATACTTTCGTTTTTTTTCTTTTCATATGATAATGGTTTCAATGAAATCCAAATCCTGAATTTCCTTTCACCTGAAATCAGCAAAAGATGAGCGGAAGGGGTGGTTGGATCCTCTTTTTTTCCAATATCAGGGAGTTGAAGTAACACTTTACTGAAATGACAAACCAAGTTCCTATTCATATGATGTACCTCTACGAATACATCTTTCCTCTTTTTCGGTCCAAGAAGATTGGAAAACATCACTCTCTTGCTAACAACAGAGCATTTAAAAAGCATTTTGACATCACTCTCTTGCTAAGAACAAAGCATTTAAGAAAGCATTTTGGCATCACTCTCTTGCTAACAACAGAGCATAAGAAAGAATTTTGGCTTTGGAGGTGATTGTGTAATCCCCAAGTTAGGTCTGATGTCAACTCAATAATTTGTTTTC
>NW_007433273.1:0-453 GCF_000475195.1 Diaphorina citri
AAGAAAAACCTCTAAAAATAAACATGAAATTTGTATAAAGTGAGCATGGGATTGTAAACCAGTTCGTTAGAGTTAATTTATGCAAAGATGTAATCACAATAAACAGCTATAAATAGGAGGTAAATGATGACACTATGCAAGATGAGACCCGAGTAGGTAATACCTATTATTATAAAGCCAAGCAGCTATACCATACCTATAGATGTAATCACAATAAACAGCTATAATAGGAGGTAAATGATGACACTATGCAAGATGAGACCCGAGTAGGTAATACCTATTATTATAAAGCCAAGCAGCTATACCATACCTACCTGAATATACTATCTAGCGCAAGGGTTCTTAACCTTTTAGAATTGGCGGACCACTATTGACAAACCAAAAATCTCGCGGACCACTTGAGATTATGTAATCGTTGATAAGAGCGGAGTTAGGAGGAGCACGTTGTATGAA
>NW_007433274.1:0-453 GCF_000475195.1 Diaphorina citri
ACCTGAAGATGTCAATTGATTTTCGTCAAACTTTCAGAAATTACTCACGAGATCATTTGGAAACTATTGAGAGGTCAGGCGTTTCGAAATTTGAAATTTTTCAATTTTCGATCCACCCTAGCTGGCAATCATCTGGTTCAATTTCTCCATTTCGTTTTTCCCCTCCAGGTTACAAACGCCCTGTTCAAGAAGGTTGGCAGTCACTTTGGTTTGGATTTGGTATCGTTCAACATCCAAAGAGGCAGAGACTTCGGTCTGCCCGGCTATATGGAGTTCAGGTAACTGAGCGAAACGAATTCCAAGTTTCAACTCAACAGCATTTAGTGTTCCTTTGTGGTTCTCCACAATATTTCGCGATTTTCCCCCAAAACGGGAAAAGGCTGTCAACTTTCCATGCCTGTTTTCTAACAACAACTTAATCCCAATCTCTAGAGGTAGATCTACTAAACTAAG
>NW_007433275.1:0-453 GCF_000475195.1 Diaphorina citri
GAGTCTTGAGAGTAATGGAGATCCAATATCTTTTCTCTCTGATGTACCTACGAGTATTTGGAGTACAATGTTAGTGGTACCGGAGATCAATATTCTGCTGTTAACGTTTATGTATTAAATTATGTTATTAAACCAATAAAATACATGAGACGTTGATTAGACTGCCTGGGTAAAGAAACTTTTTAGTCATTGAGCAGGATAAACAAGATATGTAGGTATTATATTCTATTCTGTTCTACAAAATATTAAAGTTATTGGTTGGCGTAGTTCTAAAGGGTAGGTGGTAGAGAACCCCTCCGACGTTAACCTCAACTAGTTGACTTTTAATCAAGATATTATTTAATAATAATCATAACTATCCCATCTATCGTTCAACATCAAATAACAACGTTGCCAATAGGTGCACCTTTAACATGACAACACTGCCTAATAGTGCAATCCATCATAATGATA
>NW_007433276.1:0-453 GCF_000475195.1 Diaphorina citri
GACACTCGAGCCTATGCTAGGTACTCAGAGTGGTACCATTTTTGACAAAGTTTATACAAGTTTAATTACTATCAAACAATCCGTTTTGGACAAATGTAGCACATGCTTCTTGAATGGTCCGTTTGTCTGCTTTAGTTGGTCCTTTGGTTTGTTTGTCTGTTTCTAAAGCACCTTATAAGGATTAATAATATGATTTGGATCAAGGAGTCCCTTAATCTGTCTTATCAGAGACAAAGTAGTATCCGTTTTGGACAAATGTAGTACATGCTTCTTGAATGATTCGTTGGTCCGTTCGTGTGTTTGTTTCTCTGTTCGTTTGTCTGCTTTAGTTGGTCCTTTGGTTCGTTTGTCCGTTTTTAACACCTTATAAGGATTGATAATATGATTTGGATCAAGGAGTCCCTTAATCTGCCTCATCAGAGACAAACTAGTGTCCGTTTTGGACAAATGTAG
>NW_007433277.1:0-453 GCF_000475195.1 Diaphorina citri
TTGGATCTTACTTGGTCTATTTTGCTCAAATAATGTGTCTTGATACTCTTGGTTCCCCGCAGTGGTGGAGGTGTACTCCGGATGGTGTGGACCATGTGTTGCCATCTCCGGTAACTTGAAGAAAATGAAGTTGGACAACCAAAGTGAGTTCTTCCACTTGGCCATGGTAAGTAGACTACAATACAGTATCAGAAAAGCAGTACATATGCACTGCACGAAGGGGAATAAATTGAATGGGCCAGATGGTAATTAGCTTGCTTGCCATGATTGCCAATTTGCCATGGAGAAATGTAGGTCCCGTGTTCGATACTTGTACCTGTTTCAATTGCAAAAATTTACCTACTGTCATCTAGGACTGTGAAGTCCCTAATTTCTAGCTTCCTTCAGTTCTCGTGTTGACCTAGCACCTATGTAAATGAGAACCACTGTGTCTCCCTCTTTAATTCTTCTCTT
>NW_007433278.1:0-453 GCF_000475195.1 Diaphorina citri
CACATCTAGGTCTCTGGTACATGGTACATGCCAGACATCCAACATCCTCTCATCTGATTCGTCCTGAGTTCGTGCGTGTAATTCTGTCAGCAAAGTTCCCACTTGGAAACACCATAACACTCAACGACTCAGTCCAACAACATAATCGAATGCTAAAACGGCGCAATCTCTACATTATCTAGGAAATTCTAGTGTTAGAACAACCGATCATAATCTGAAACTGTGAACAAAGTGCATGCACTAGATACTTCGGAATCTGTGGATCAAGAGAAGACTTTGTATCTAATTAAATTAATTGTGCGTTCACAGGTATGGGTGTTATTAAGTAACCTTAGTTAGCTTTAAGGAAACCAACATGAAGGAAACGGATTATGAACCTCGTTATCCAGAGATAACAAAGCGTCAAAGCCGCAAGTCCTACAGCCGGAGATCAAGATTTTCCATCTTTGATAT
>NW_007433279.1:0-453 GCF_000475195.1 Diaphorina citri
TCTCTTCGATTTCGGGACGATAAGACCATAGCAGTTACAGTTCCCTCTGTCAAACCTCTTAAAAAAAAAAAAAAATATAATTATCAGTTATCAGACGAATCGTTCGGGAGTAATGGTGAAACTCGCATTGAGACTAATTCAAATGCACAAAAAACAAGCGAATTCAGCAAATACCCAAGTTACAGTAAAAAAAGATGAACAGAAAAGTCCATGTTGATTTTATACATTTAATTTGACAAACAGTAAATAGTAGGTACCTACCTACGATATAGGTACATAGATACGATATTTACAGTAGTCATTCATGCTAAACAGGACAAAATGAGGTCATAATATTACATGCTTACCAGTCCTATGTAGAATACTAATCTTGTTCATTTGAAATAGAATAAATAATATATGGACATATAACTATTAATAATAATAGTAAATTTAAATAAAAAAATAAAAATA
>NW_007433280.1:0-453 GCF_000475195.1 Diaphorina citri
TCAAATCAGTAATTAGATTAGTTTCCAATCAAATCAAAGAACTCACGTTAAGAACTCATGTCCCAGACGTACCTGAGGTAGGTATATCTATGTAAGTATCTCTGAAGTACCTAAAGTATCTCTGTGCCTAGGTATAATCTGTCTCTGAAATGCCGAAGAATCTCTGAAGTACCTAAGTATCTCTGAAGTACGTAAAGTATCTCTGTGCCTAGGTATCTGTCTCTGAAATGCCGAAGAATCTCTGAAGTACCTAAGTATCTCTGAAGTACGTAAAGTATCTCTGTGCCTAGGTATTTGTCTCTGAAATGCCGAAGAATCTCTGAAGTACCTAAGTATCTCTGAAGTACGTAAAGTATCTCTGTGCCTAGGTATCTGTCTGAAGTACCTAAGTATCTCTGAAGTACGTAAAGTATCTCTGTGCCTAGGTATTTGTCTCTGAAATGCCGAAGAATC
>NW_007433281.1:0-453 GCF_000475195.1 Diaphorina citri
ATAACACATTCATCTTCGTTTCAATTTGTTTCCTGTACGATAAATAATAATATGTGTTCCTTATAATGTTTGCCTATAATGTAAATTAAATTGGAAAACTTTGGCTCGTTTCGAATGTTTTGGAAATTGTTTCACCGTACATACAGTACCTATGTGTAGGGTTAAAAGTATCTACCTATACAGGGTTATAAATAAATAAATAAATAATTTGTGGATATCACAATAAGGAGGACCTTCTGCACCAAGCACAAGAACAATAAAATTACTCACTACATGAAATCACAAACTCAACAAGAGATGTAAATCCTGATGTGAATTGAAAAAATAGAAAAGCTGTCATTTCTCAAAATAAATTCATCTTAAGTCAAGACAAGGTTGTCAAGATTTTTATGGGCGATTTTATCAAACATGTCATCACATCAAACTTCACTTGTCAGAAATAATAGGAATATA
>NW_007433282.1:0-453 GCF_000475195.1 Diaphorina citri
AAAACGCCTGGCAATTTTTTCTTCTTTCCCTGTTCTACTCGAATTTTATTTTTAATATTTTTTGCACTCTTCAAGAAGTGTACATTTTTATGCGTTTTCTCAGTGAAGCATTTTATTCAAATTCGTCAACTTCTTCTTTGTAGGTCTACTGAGTGAATAGCGAAAGGTCCTAACGTGTATTTAAAAGGAAGCGAGAAATTTGAGGCATTTTGAGAGTTACAGTGGCATAGGTACTGTGTCCGCACATCTTCATCTCCTATCACCCAAGTTCCGCCACCGGCCTCTGGAAATACCGACCACAAAAGTATACAACTTGTAACCGCCGCCGGTGATAGAAAGAGAGAGGGAGGTAGGGAGGGACGGAGAGGGAGAGGGGAGAGAGAGAGAGAGATACTCACGTTTTTATCCCTGACAACTTTGTAATGTAGTTAGCGATCATAAAATTTAATCACA
>NW_007433283.1:0-453 GCF_000475195.1 Diaphorina citri
TTATGATGATAAAAATGATATCGGGAAAGCCAAAACTCAGAACGGACAAAGTGGATACACAGCCAACGATAAAAATGCTATCGGAAAACCCCTAACTAACAACGGGCCAAGTGGTAGCATAGCTAATGAAAACGACTCACAAAAAGCCCAAAGTGGAAATCTTGACAAGATTCGAACCCAAACGTCTAAAACCACAAGTCCCACACCTCAGGGGTCAGACCGTCTGAGAAAAGGCTCAAAGGGTGAGGTAGACTCGAAGCATTCGGCTCAGTATGACTCGTTGAATCAGAGACGTATTCTGCCCATGAATGTTTGGACGGCCGGAATCAGCTATCATAACTCACCCTGGTAAGTTTTTTTTTTTACCTTGGGGCCAGGTTTCCATTTCCAGAAATGTGTAAGTCGGCGGTTATTCAGGGCCAAAGTTTCGCTATCCAGGGCCATACATTGGAA
>NW_007433284.1:0-453 GCF_000475195.1 Diaphorina citri
GAAACAAACTCTCGCGGACCACCTGAAACCTTCTCGCGGACCACTAGTGGTCCACGGACCATAGGTTAAGAATGGCTGATATAGGATAAGGAAAGTAAAAATGGGGTTTTGGATTATTATTCTGAAATCCAATTTTATCTAGTGTAAGAGGCCCTGATAACTTTGGAGATAAGGTTCGTTCTTGGAACGGCTGGCTCCTGTTCTATTTCTCTCTTCGGTTTCGAGAAAATAAAACCTCCCTTGTTATAATTCAATGTGTCAAACCATCTTAAATTAAATGACTTCCTCTTCCTCCTATCCTTTCCGATTTGGTGACGATAGGGCCTCTGTTGTTACAGTTCTCTCTATCACTACAGTAACATTCTCCATTAGTTATTTCTTTTTACTTTCCTTATCCTATAGGAAGGAAAGTAATGTAATCGGGTCAAATTTTCGATGGTCAGATTTTAGTGC
>NW_007433285.1:0-453 GCF_000475195.1 Diaphorina citri
GCCTTTTCTACAAGTTTGGCCATGCCTCGGGATGAACTAGCGGTATTCCGGAGCGAAGCGACGGAATTCAGCTAGTAACTAATAACAATTCTATATCAAAAATCTATTCTATAAAGAGCCCCTTTAACACAGCAGTAGGCTTCTTTTGTTATTGTGCTCAAATTCTTAAATTATATTGAGTATACAATTCCATAACTTTGCCGAATTGAACCCACGCCCTCCTGTTTATAAAGCGTCTTGACCACTAAGAACTTTAGCTCAGACGCTCAGTTAGAGCACTTTTAGTTTGCGCAGTTGGCCCAAGCAGGCCGCTTGGGGAAGGACTTTATTCTAAACAGATAAGGTTCGATCTCGGAACGGCTGGCATTCTCCTAACCTGTCTTTCTTCTCTCTTCCATTTCGGGACGATTTCAAGACCTTAGCAGTTACAGTTCCCACTATCAAACCTTTTTT
>NW_007433286.1:0-453 GCF_000475195.1 Diaphorina citri
AATTACATTTACCAAGGGCTAGGTCTGGATTTGAGCATGGACATAAATCCAAAGTGAATTGCGACATGAGCTGTCGACTTGTGGGTGAAACGAACCACCTACTTTCACCTTTAATCCACCCTAGGTGGTAGGTAGTATCTTTTGTCGATGTCCTTACTTTAGTTTGGCCATCTATTTGGGACTTTCTCATGGATTTGTGGTTAGTTGAATCATGTCTTTTACAAATGTGAACTTTGTTTCAGTTTATCGAGGCCTGTTCGACCATCTTGGGATCGGGGCAGTGTTTGATGATATATCGGGATTGATCGAATGATTTTGGTAAGGTATTCGTCATATCTGATTGTTACAGACTGTTTCGTTGTGGGGTAGTATCTACCCATACAGCACAAATCATTGTAATAGCTTTGTTTTAAGCTTGTAAAAAAACAATGGACAATTGGAATAGAATTGTAA
>NW_007433287.1:0-453 GCF_000475195.1 Diaphorina citri
GAGATTTGTATAGGTATTTGAGTTGCCCAGCGTTATTTTCTCAGTATCGGAAATCAGGCTCTCAAAAAGCGGGGGAACTAGAATTTATTCTTTTCAATACTCAGTTAAAGAGACCTAAATGAGGTCCAAATAGGAAAATAAAAAAGGGAAAAACTCTATCACGAGTAGTTATAGGTATGTATTAGAGACAATTCTAATTTGCCTAAAACTAGACATCAATAAGTGACAGCACGCAAAGTCAGCCCAACGACACTACTTATACTCAGTGGAACAGAGTTTCTCCAACACCACAAATTCACTGACCCATCTTGATAAATATGTACCTACATACTATTTTGAGGAAGTACCTAACTTTCAAGGTGGGGATACAAACGTGGGGTCCAAAGGTGATAATATGAGTAACTGATGTACAAGCATATTATTCAAATAGAAAGTAAAACTCAACGTGTCGTG
>NW_007433288.1:0-453 GCF_000475195.1 Diaphorina citri
AAAAAAAACTACTTTCCAAAGGATACCTAGGTACATACATACTATTCACTGCATCCACATCACACTTTCAAGCGAGCTTTACTTCGTATTGTAAAAAAGTTAAGACACAGAAGTGCTAGTATTTACGAGTATCTAAACAGAAAAATATTTATTTTTCCGCACTCACGTCGTGGTGTAAATTCTTGGGAAAATAATTAAAAAATAATGATAATGAACAGGGAAGAGAGGATAGAATCAATTTGGAATGGAAATAAAAAGAGAAGACTGGGAACAATGAACAATTTGTGTTGGGAAAGTTTGTTCTATTGGGTATGAAGTTGAAGCGTACTAGAACAATGACTTTTTTATTTATTTGTTCGACCCAGAAAAAATAACGAAGCGAATTTTCCATCTTGCTGAGAAAATGGATTTTCAATCGTGATGCTGACAAAGTCACAGAAATACGATTGAGTA
>NW_007433289.1:0-453 GCF_000475195.1 Diaphorina citri
GAGAAACTGAAGATTGCCGCCCTTCAGCAGAAAATCCTGTCTCATCCCAACTTCAACAATAACATGTGAGTTGTATTCCAAATACACGAGAACTTGGACTATCGGAGTAAAGGGACTTTTATCTGAAGAGGTTTGATAGAGGGAACTGTAAATGCCAAGGTCTTATCGTTCCGAAATCGAAAATGGACAGGATAGGAGAAAGCCATTTGTTCCCAAAACAAATCATGTGATGGTAGTGTGGCTGTCCCGAACGAAATTACCTACAATATTATGGGAAAACTGTGAACTACATCTTTCTGACCCCCATGAGCTCACGTGACGTGATAGTAGTGTCTTTCTGTTTCTACCTTTACTGATTTATCTTTGACCTTTTCTTCCCCAGAGAGTCGTTATCAATTCCCCTGACGTTAAACGACAATGCCGATCCTACGTCTGAAATAGTGAAGGAATCCA
>NW_007433290.1:0-453 GCF_000475195.1 Diaphorina citri
AATGACTTCAAGAGATTTCTTAATTTGCCGACTTCTGATTTGTATGTTTCTTGTTCTGAATTGATACATTGTGATAAGATGTTCTTGTGTCACAATCTTGTAATCCAGGCCAGGAATCAAGACGTGAACTAACAAGATTGTCTACGTTTTATTCGCTACTCATTCGAGCATTTCCAGCACTGATAAAACACACTCACTTTTGTTTCAAAGTAAATTTCTGAACTTCCAAAAATGACTTTACCATCGTGAGGACACCAATACACAAAAATACAATCATTTAGGTATAATCCTGAGTTTTGAAAAGCAACCAAAATAGGTAATCAAAGAGGCAAAAATGTCTAATGTGCAAAATTATAATACACGACTGTCCCAATGTAAATGTTTTAACCTAGGTATAAAACAGCAAGACGACAAAAGCTCATTTTCAGGAGGTGCCCACAAATGTTGACCCTT
>NW_007433291.1:0-453 GCF_000475195.1 Diaphorina citri
AATTTACAAGAATTCCTGATCTTATCTGAAATGTCCAAAAAACTAGTAATGAATTTAAAACCTCTCACTATCGATACAAAATCGATACACGAACGACTACAAGAAAATATTCGGTGTTGAAAGACAACAGAAACCCATAAAACACGTATTGTGAACACACACAAACATACACAAATGAGATAATTAAAACAGATCACAATTAGCTCGGACCAAAGCTGACCAGGTTCTCCACCTGGTAATCAAGAAATATATCTTCAAGTAGTTGAAGTCTTTCTACTTTTTAATCGCTTCTGTTAATCACCAAACAGTTTTTGGTCTCTTTTTTTTTCAGTAAAAGATTATAAAAAGCTCCAAATGTTCAACTATTCGACTTTCGTTTGAGAGTCAAAGCTCGTCAATTAGTGTATTCAGAAGAATCTTCCCATCCCAATAAAGTCTTTGATGCACGTGCTT
>NW_007433292.1:0-453 GCF_000475195.1 Diaphorina citri
ATTTGCTCTCTTGAAAACTCATTACTCGACAAAATCATAGAGTTCCAACTAATACCTAAACTAAATGCGAAGTGAAAGGTTTTTTGACGGGAGTAGGGGAACCCTCTTCTGAGTGAAAGGTTCCAAAGGGTAAACGTGTGTTGGAATTTGCCTATTGCCGCTGACTAACCTACTTCCTTTTAATAGGAGGCACTGTTAGCCCAGAGATTTCGTCCATTTGTTGAGGGACACGGGATAGACATGCTAAGACACAGACAATTCAAAAATGACGGTGATGTACCCTAGGTTAGTCATGTTATTGTTGTTGTTGTTGTTTTTGTAACGGCTTTAGCTTTCGCCGAATGGCGATAGCAGAGTAAAGAAAATGTGTCTTTTTGTCTGCTATACACCGGGGTGATGGTCTCTAGCTCTAGCCATGTTAAATTGGCTGGCTCGTCCTGAACCGCAGTCAAC
>NW_007433293.1:0-453 GCF_000475195.1 Diaphorina citri
TTTTGTCGATGGTGGGATTCGAACCCGGGACCTTCTGCGTGGCAAGCAAGCGCGTTACCACTGGACCAACCGTGCCCCGTATTATTCACAATGAATACATCTTAAATTTTCGTCTTTTATTATTTATTTGTGTGTTATGTTGGAAAAATGGGATATATCGGAATGCGAGAGGAAAAATGGCCTAATCCTAATGGTCAATGATCCCGACATTTGCAACACACACATACATTATTTGTGTGTTGATAGTCCCTAAATGTTAGCTCAGACGGACGGAAATGATTCCATCCTATGCTTTACCTTCATACTCTGCTGCTGATCCATCCTCTGTCTTACCTTTATACTCTGCTGACTCATCCTATGTCTTACCTTTATACTCTGCTGACTCATCCTATGTCTTACCTTCATACTCTGCTGACTCACCCTATGCCTTACCTTCATACTCTGCTGACTCAT
>NW_007433294.1:0-453 GCF_000475195.1 Diaphorina citri
ATAAAAAAAAAAAAAAAAAAAAAAAAAAAAAAAAAAAAAAAAAAAAAAAACAGAAGAGAGAAAGAGTAGACGAGTTGATATTTTTAGTGGATGTGCGAAATTCCCGAAATTTCTAATTCATTATTTATGAAAAAGGGAAATCAAAGGATATTGTTTGTTTGATTGGTTTATTTGATTTTGTATTGCAAATTGTAAACAATATTTATTGTTCCTGTTTACTCTATTAGGAACCTCGTAGTCCTGTTGCTACTTCGCGTCGCATAGGTATATGTATCCTCTTATGCCACAAGTTTATCAATGACATCAGTAAAGGCCGTAAAGCATTGTAAGCACATTTTATAGCTGCAAACGGACAACTAAGCTCAATGGTTTTATTATTAACTCATTTAAACCGCGGACTGACACTAGATTAGATAGAAGGTCAACGAAAGAAGGTAATTCGTAGATTTGTAC
>NW_007433295.1:0-453 GCF_000475195.1 Diaphorina citri
TACCTAATTTGTTTAATATTCAGTTTTTTATTATTATTCTTGATTTGATTTTTCGATTTTACTTTCATGTAATGATTTAAAATCAAAACTAAAGCCCGTTCTCCCTTTATTCCCAATATATAATATGTTTAAGTCACCCATCCATTTATTGGCCTTGCTCGGCGTAGCTTAACATAGGTGACGCTAAAACCGGTCTTAAAATAACGACTGAAGTGTTATCTAAAACTTTCTCGCTTTGAGTTCATAGGTCGTCGCGACAAATTTCAAGATCAGAGCTCAATTGTGTGAGAAAATGTGAAAAAAAAATCCCACAATTACTCAATTAACTTTAAGACCAGTTTCGTGTTCCTGGTAAAAATACCTTTAATTTGATTAATAGGTCGACCAGGTTTGGATAAGTCCTTCTATGGGGACAGACTGACAGACGGACAGACGACACCGAAGCGAATACAA
>NW_007433296.1:0-453 GCF_000475195.1 Diaphorina citri
TTTCTACGCAAGGTAAAATTAAAACGAAATTAAGTTTTCGACTTCAATAGGGAAACTTTTGCCTGTTTTTTCGCCCTCGTGAATATGAATTGTGAAATTTTATGACTCCTGGTTCATTTTGGAGGCTGTACCTTAGCTTCATCTGTGAAATCAAATATTTGTGTACTCTTCTGCAATTTGGCAGTTTACAAGAGTTAAACCCATGATATCCCTTTACAATTGATTTATTATTTACCATGAATGTGCTTGTTTTTTATCTTTACATTCACGAAGGCCCTCCATTATTATTTTTATGGACAATTTACTTCAAATAATCAGGGGGACCAGCCTGTTTGATTTTCTCCAAATCCACTTGTCTATCTCTCAAGAGCTACAAGCAGAACAAACCATAATGGTCTGAAGTTTCATGTTTTTTTTTTTTTTTTTTTTTTTTAATTAAAAAAAATTTACCCG
>NW_007433297.1:0-453 GCF_000475195.1 Diaphorina citri
CCCCGAACCCCCTCAGACTAGACACAAATTAGTCTCACACACGTGCAGGCAGAAATTTGACAAATTTTCGGGTCAAAGGCCCCACACTCTAATTCTAATAAACATAAAACATAATTCTAATAAACATAAAACATATGTATAAGCTTAACCAATGAGACATGTATTAATCATAGACTAACCATAATAATTATGATCAGGCTTTTCATAGGCTTAACCAATCAGGCTTTTCATTCACAAACTAATTTTGTTAACTTTTCTGTGCTGATTTCAGGTAATATTCTTTTGACAACTCGGCAATTTTGTGATACTCCATATTATCAACAAAAGTATAGGGAATAGTAATGGTTCACTTGAAGGTAAGTCCTATTCATTTTCGAAACCTTCTTGTAGAGTTTTACTGATGTACTTGGACTCGAACCACCAACCTTCAGATCTGAAGTTCACCCCGTATTA
>NW_007433298.1:0-453 GCF_000475195.1 Diaphorina citri
GTTTATGAGAGCGGCGGATGGGTGGCTCACATCCCATTGTCTTACGAAATACATATACAGGGTGACCGTTCAGTAATACAAAAAAGACTAAACAGATTGGACAGGATTCTGAGCAGCTTGCAGGTTGGAATACATCAGTCGCTACACAACATGTAACAATGCAACAAATAAAATAGAAACAACAAGGATGAGTATCGATAACATTGTTTTGTTTGCAGAAAAGTCCGAAAAGAACTGGTCGTTTCAAATACTAATATCAGAAATATCTGCTTTTCAAACATTCATCAAAACACATTGTTTTGAGGAAAAAAAGTGCTGAAAGTTTGAAAGTATACTGTCTGTATACTGCCTTACAATCGTTCTTCAAAAAAGCTTTTGACATCCGGGGCACCTGGTTCATCTGGTATAGGATGTGATTGTGGCGCAAGATAAATGGACATGCAATATATTACT
>NW_007433299.1:0-453 GCF_000475195.1 Diaphorina citri
TATGATCAGCTAACTCCACACACAAAAAGCCCAAACTGAGGCTTAGGTGTAGGGGCTGGCCAGCCCCAAAGGACGGGTAAGCTTCTACGAATCTACGAATCATGAGTCTATGATCTTCTTTTACTCTACCTTTTTCCCAATCCTATTTGTGGTCGGCGTTTCCATCTTGTATTCTACTCCTCCATTTCCGTCTAACCAATTTCTTTTATGATACGTCCTCAAAGATAATATAATATTAAATGGTTACTATTACTTACCTGTACAGGTCTGCCCGTACTATTACTTACCTGTACAGGTCTGCCCGTACTATTACTTACCTGTACAGGTCTGCCCGTACTAGTAGGACTTATTGCTTGCATTACCGTCACCCCTCCACCTCCAGCCTCACTGGTTGATATATCCATTATGAGATCACCTAGAAATCTTTAGAGATCACCTCACTAGAACTCTTTA
>NW_007433300.1:0-453 GCF_000475195.1 Diaphorina citri
CTCTGGAAGGTAGGTACCTACCTACATTGCTTTCCTAAGTGTATCTAGGTATGTTAGAGAAAAGAATGTGTTTTTGGCGTCTCCACTAATACGAAAAGAAGAAACGAGATTTTGGCGTCTCCACTAATATGAAAAGAAGAAACGAGATTTTGGCGTCTCCACTAATATGAAAAGAAGAAACGAGATTTTGGCATCTCCACTAATATGAAAAGAAGAAATGAGATTTTGACATCTCCACTAATATGAAAAGAAGAAACGAGATTTTGGCATCTCCACTAATACGAAAAGAAGAAATGAGATTTTGACATCTCCACTAATATGAAAAGAAGAAATGAGATTTTAACATCTCCACTAATATGAAAAGAAGAAACGAGATTTTGGCATCTCCACTAATATGAAAAGAAGAAATGAGATTTTGACATCTCCACTAATATGAAAAGAAGAAACGAGATT
>NW_007433301.1:0-453 GCF_000475195.1 Diaphorina citri
ACGAACATTATCCCATCAGGATAAAATCCACCCCGGGCGGGAATCGAACCCGTGGCCTAGCGCTTACAAGGCAGACGCGCTACCAACTAAGCTAACTAGGCTGGCTATGTAAGTTTTGTGAATGGGTTTCAATGTGACTTTTATAATGTTTACATCTTAAAATTTAAACGTGTCTTTAAAAGATAAAGGACATTAGTATAATTATGTTTTAAAGTTTTAACTTTTAAATGAAATTCTTGATCTGACGATGATAACCTCAGAGGTATCGAAAGCTTTCTGAATTTGACACCTTCCTATCGTAATTGTCTTGATAAAAATAGTACCTACTACATAGATACTGATTAAGAAGAATCATGAATGCTATTGACAAAAGTCCTAAGAGAGAGAGAGAGAGAGAGAGAGAGAGAGAGAGAGAGAGAGAGAGAGAGAGAGAGAGAGAGAGAGAGAGAGAGA
>NW_007433302.1:0-453 GCF_000475195.1 Diaphorina citri
TAGGTACTTTTAGCCTGCCTGCCACCACGCGGGTATGTTGTGTTGGATTGTATTTGAAACACTGGCAGTGTTTTGTCCAGAATTCAACGTGAAGAATGGTAACTTTACTGAAAAAATGTGATCTTATAGCTTATACTCCTTGAAAATTAAGTAAGATTCCTGTCCTTTAGAAGTGATGATCCATTATATTATGGCTGGTTGACATGAGGCCAATAGGCTACTAAGCAGTTAAGCTACCGGCCTTGCAAGATAGGATCCATTTATTTGAGTACATGATTATGTAGATCTATTTATTTAGTACATAATTATAATTATGTTTGTAGACCTATTTATTTGTTACATAAGTAGACGTATTTACTTAATCAGCAAGGCTCATCAGAAGTTTACTGCCGAAAAAAATTGTCGATCAAAACAATTTATCTCAACATATTGAGATACCTTACCTTTTCCTAC
>NW_007433303.1:0-452 GCF_000475195.1 Diaphorina citri
ATTCCAGACCTTCTTCAGGGCTCAGGCTGGACCTGAAAGGTAGAATAATACTTTCATTAGAGAGATAAAGAAACAATAGATTGAGTGATTACAAAAATGGTTAAACAAAATTTATTACTAGGTAAATACCAGTCTACTATTTGTAGGTACTTACCTGCTATGATATTTTAATTATTTCACACTGTTCACAGAGATGCATACAGTGGACTGTTTAGACATTAAAATACCTACAATACATGGTGAACCACTGCTGTTTGGATATCTCTAATGTGTGTAACATGGGTATGTACTTACCTACTTAAATAGTGTAAGAAGGAAAGAGGGAAAAAGCATAAATGCTTAATTACCTACCTTTGGTCATAAACAAATGGTATATCCTTAGGATAGCATTGAAATCAAAGAAAAAGAGTAGATGGTAAATTGAGTGTAGGTTTTTTTTTTTTTTCAAACAG
>NW_007433304.1:0-452 GCF_000475195.1 Diaphorina citri
GTGTGTGTGTGTGTGTGTGTGTGTGTGTGTGTGTGTGTGTGTGTGTGTGTGTGTGTGTGTGTGTGTGTGTGTGTACAAAATATCTCGAGAAGGGTAAGAGCTAGAAACTTGAAATTTGGTATGTAGCTGTAAAATTTGACAAGGATGCGACACGAAACTTTTGGTTAAGACCGGTGCAACGCTTGGCGACATTTTACCGCTTTTTGGCGGTTTTCGCTGTAATTTAACAATATCTCGGGAACGGTATGAGCTAGAGACTTGAAATTTGGTATATAGTTCACAAATGTGACAAGGATGCAACATGAAACTTGGTTGAGATAGGTGCTGCGGTTAGCGGTATTTTGACCGCTTTTTGGGGGTTTTCTACCGTTTTCTGGCGGTTTTCAGCTATATCGACCAAACGGTTAGAGGTATTGTAAAAGTTAGGGTAAAAGAACACTCAAATAAGCATC
>NW_007433305.1:0-452 GCF_000475195.1 Diaphorina citri
AAAAGAAGAAAAAAAAAAAAAAAAAAAAAAAAAAAAAAAAAAGCAAACAAACAAAACGGAAAACTATTGTGGATATTGAATGAAAAATACGAACGGGAGAAAAGGAAGAAGAAAAAGAAAAGGGAGAAGAGGAAGAAGGAGAAGAAAAAGGAAAAGTGTACGAAGAAGAAGGAGAAAACGAGGAAGAGGAGGAGGAATAAGAATACGACGAGGAGAAGAAGAAAAAAAGAGGAAGAGGAGAAGAAGAAAAAGAAGGAGAAAACAAGGAAGAGGAGGAGGAATAAGAATACGACGAGAAGAAGAAAAAGGAGGAAGAGGAGAAGAAGAAGAAGAAGAAAGAAGGAAGAGAGAAACAAATAAAAAATTCTAGTCTAGCTGCAAATACATACGAATTTTATTGGGGGGAAACAAAAGTTGGGAACTTGAAAAAAAAAAAAAAAAAAAAAAAAAAA
>NW_007433306.1:0-452 GCF_000475195.1 Diaphorina citri
CCACACCCTCCAGTTTACCAGACGAGCGTCTTGTCTTGACCACTAAAAATTTCTTGAAATATTTTTCAAAGAAATTTTTAGAAATGCAAAATTTCCTGAAATCGGTCGATTCGAATTGCTTCCAAAATTTCCAACATAACTTGTCTCGGTGGTGTAGTGGTCAACAGTTTGTCTGGTAAACAGGAGGGCGAGGGTTCCATCCCAGCCAAAGTATGGAATTCCATAATATTCTTAGACTGGTAATACCATAATGAAAGTAGGTACCTTCTCAATTGTCCTCATGAGGCTGAGTACACCCCAACATTTTTTTTTCTTTTTTAACCCTCAAGTTAAAATAAGTCAAAGCGAGTCAAAGAGTTAAAATAAGTCAAAGAGATTATTTTCACAAACACTACTGGTTGGATGGAAGAGCTCCTTCAGGAGAACCCTGCCACTATGTAAAAAAAAAAAAA
>NW_007433307.1:0-452 GCF_000475195.1 Diaphorina citri
TTTGACTTTTCCATCTCCTTCTCCTCCTTTCTTTTTCGTCTTCTTTAGAGGGCTTTTTCTTTCTTATCCTTCTTCTTCCCCTCCTCCTTTTTACTTTTTCCTCATAGTTTTAGTTCCTTTTTCTCCTTCTTCCTCTTCTTCTTCTTCTTCTTCTTCTTCTTCTTCTTCTTCCTCTTTTCCTCCTCCTTCTTCCTCTTCTTCTTCTTCTTCTTCTTCTTCTCTTCCTGATTCCTACTCTCAAATTTCACCATCCTTTGTCTCATGTTCTTTCGTTTCTTTACGTCACTTTTCCAAAGTTTTCCGAACTTTGAAAAGGCGACGAATCTCTTAGCTAGCTAGCTAGCTAGGTATACCTTCTTGAAAAGTTTGTTTAGGCTTTCGACCCGAAGACAGTTTTTGTTTTAAAAACTTGAATAACCGATAATAATAATAAATCATTATTTTTTTTTTTT
>NW_007433308.1:0-452 GCF_000475195.1 Diaphorina citri
AGAGGCGTCAAAGGGTTTATCACCTTTGAGTAGACCCCGCTTACCCACCTCTCGTAGTCTGCCTGCAAGAAGTCGTTGAAAGTGTGACTGGTAGTGGAGTAAACTTTGGATGTCACTCGGAAAAAGGGTCGTTACAGGCCTCCGATGTATGTATCTTTATACTATTTTTTATCTTAAAAAGAAACTACTGGCATGATGGGATTTTTAGTCTTAGCTGAGTATAAGTAAGGAAGGTAATTAGGTATATTAACATATTAATTAATTCTATCCAAGGCCCAATCAAACCCAAAATTTAATGAGAAAAAAATTCTACGTCTGTTGAACATGTGTGCCAAATTTCGTCAAAATTGAAACTTTTGTTCTCGTATTTCTGTTGTGACTTTCGTCATATTGTCATTTTGTTCTCACTTACCCTTCAGCTCTCTGGTGGAGAATGTCTTCATCTTGTTCCT
>NW_007433309.1:0-452 GCF_000475195.1 Diaphorina citri
TTGCCAACAGATGTCTGAAGAATTATGAACACCCCGGGGGTCGAATGTATCTGAAATGTCCAGGATTCTCTCTACACTTTTTTGAATGTACCTACATGAGTAAGAAGATATTATAAGCACATAATCATAACTGGCTGACCGGAACGTTGTAAAAGACGTTAACAACAACAACCTGCCTCCCAACCTCCAAATTTCAACATCACAGAAATTCTCATTTCTTTGTTGCATATTGCATACCTAATTGATTTCCAGGCGGCCATACAAATTTCAGCATTATGAAAATTCTTACCTGAAGGTGATAGAATGAGGGGAGTGGCTCCATTCTTCTTGATCAAATATTTCTTGGAATCCGAGGATGCCATTCTAAGGATCAGCAGCAAGAGCAGTAAATTTTCAAATCGTTCATTAATTTCGTAAAAAGCGGCATTTTTTCCCCCGGGAAAACAAAATAA
>NW_007433310.1:0-452 GCF_000475195.1 Diaphorina citri
AGAGAGACTGTCATAAATTTACTATAAGCTTACCGGTTAGACGTCCAAATTTTCACCTATTTTCTCACCGATGAAATGTTGGATTCTTCTGATGATGGAATCATTGATGATTGATCAGTCCTCTTCATTTCGAATTGAGATTCGGATAAACGCTGGTTTCAGATATCTTGAAAGGATGTTTGTCTTTCATTCACTTCTTGATTTTTGTTGTTTTCCATATTGAACCTGCTCTATCGTTCATTCATGAAATCACATATGAGATTCCCTATTTAAATTTGATTGAAAAAGGAACTGAAACGGGCTGTATGAATTGTATGATCTTAAGCTTCAACCTTTTAAATCCCCATTCCTTTAACGCTGAATTACATTTACATAGGTAGGAACACGACAATGTAATTGATTTCAAAAGGTTCACCGTTCACACAGAAATATTCCTCTTCCGAGGGAAAAAT
>NW_007433311.1:0-452 GCF_000475195.1 Diaphorina citri
TAATCTATACATACTCGTATATAAATAAATAAAAAAATTAAACCTTTTACCTGTAGCTATGTTTTAGGTGTTCACCGTACTATATAGGTGGTACGTATGTTTATTGCTGAAGATGCCTTCACAGGAGAAACTAGTCCTAAGTATTCGTTTTCCTTACAACCCGATAGTTAACATTCGGGAAATCTCGTGACTCATCATCCCTCACACTCAGCCATGCAGACTTCCAAATACGCTTTAACGCTTTCGCTTTATCACCAAAGTTTTTACACAAAAAAAAAAAAACAACATGCATTTTCAATGTTTCCATATTAATCACCTATGCGGATACTAACCACACGCAAAGTTGCTTAACATCAGTGATCAATTAGGAACTGAATTTTTACCTTGTGACATAGCACAGGAAAATGTGTTCGTATCAAATATCAACTTACCAATAGAAGGCCTTGCAATAC
>NW_007433312.1:0-452 GCF_000475195.1 Diaphorina citri
AAAAGAGGAGGGAGGAGAGGGAAGCAAGTAAAAGGGTAGGAAAAAGAGAAAATTAGAGGGAGATTGAGGGAAATAAGAAGAAAAGGAGGGAGGAGAGGGGAGGAAATTAGAAGGGAGGAAAAGGGAAGGGAAAAGGGACAAAAAGAGGGAAAATTAGGGTTAGATTGAGGGAAATAAGACAAAGGAGTGGGAAATTGGGGATATTCGATAATACTAAAAATAAATAAACAAGAGGAAAAATGCTGAATCCTAAATAAAGTTTAGTTTATCCAGCGGAGATTTAGGCAAAACCTCTGCTTGGGTGGTGTAGGTAGTGGTCAAGAGTTCGATCCCAGGCGAGTTAGAATAGAATAGAATAGAATAGAATAGAATATAATTATGTACCTTGTTTATCCTGCCAGAATGAGACTGAAAAGTCCCTATACTCTCGCAGTCTAAACAAGGTCTTATTT
>NW_007433313.1:0-452 GCF_000475195.1 Diaphorina citri
ATTTTAGGGCGTTTAGGGCACTGTAAAAGGAGCATGCAAAGATTGCAAAGTCTTACCTGGAGAAATCTTCTTTACAAAACACGAAAGATCAGAAAGTTTCACCAAAAGTTATAAGTTATTTATGACTTTATGAGCATTAGTCGAACGCTCTACAAAGGTCACAAAAAGATAAACTCTAGAGTTCCACGTGAAAATTTGGTACACAATAGAAGGACACAAAAGAAATGTTAACTACAGAACTATTTACATGTTAACGCCTTGGTATCACCACGAAATCTAAATCTAGGCCGAAAAGATTGACAGAAAGTTTGGAGGTTTAGACCAACTTTTCAACTTTACAAAGGTCACAAAAAAAATAAACACTACAGCTCGATGCGTCAACTTCTTTAGGAACTTTTTTACTTTCTATTACCTACTACAGTATAGCGAGCGATACTAGTAATGAAAGTATT
>NW_007433314.1:0-452 GCF_000475195.1 Diaphorina citri
GTCAAACCTCTTTTAAAAAAAAAAAAAAATAAAAATAAAGGTACGATTGAACTAACAAAGTGGCGCCTACGAAACAGAACATTCGAATTCGACCATCATATTAACATTTCCTGATGACACTGAAATAAAGACAAGGATAAAATTTTGTGCTTTGGTGAAGTTTCGTATCCGCGAGTCACAAACTACCGGTCACCAGATGAGTTATTGACCGGGGAGGAGTGAGAACTTAGACACTGAAGTAGGGGCTTACAAGCTCGATTTACTATCTGGAGATGAGAATAAACCGAGGATTTTTCAATACTTAATTGCCGAGTCAATTATTTAGGATTGAACTAGATTCCAAGATAAAGTTAGAATTGATAAGCCCTAAGGATAGCCCTGGCCTAAAGTCCATGAAGGAACCTAAAGGGCCAAGCCCCCATCACATACTTGGCCCTCGCTCAGAACACCAC
>NW_007433315.1:0-452 GCF_000475195.1 Diaphorina citri
AAATTTAATATATCTTTAAATGAAAATGGGTAAGAGTTGTTTTCAAAGGTTCTTTTCTCCGTCTTCCATTTCCATCACTCTTCCTGTAATCTGTCCAGAAACTCATCTTTATTTTTCTTATCATTACTCATTGAGTCATTACATTATAATAATAATTATTCTTTAACTCTACGTACCTGTCTTAAAGTTTGTAAATGATCTTAAGATTCAGAAATACAAGGGTCTATTTGAGGTTTCTTAAATGTTCAATTATACCTAGGTGCATGTAGAAATATTATTTTCTGAATCCATCAAATTATGGTTCAAAAAGGTAGGTGATAGAAGTTGGCTGGATAGGTGATAGAAAGGGGTTTGAATGTAGAAAACGTAGAGGGAACTTTTATGATCACAAGACAACTTTATTTATGCCACACGGGAAAAAATGCACAGCTTCTTCAAACAGTAAATTTTGT
>NW_007433316.1:0-452 GCF_000475195.1 Diaphorina citri
GGTTAGGTTTACCATACGTTGGTATGACTTGAATTAAATGAATACCTAGGAGTGAGTAGGTATATTGATCTTGGCAGATCTTCTTTGAATTTCGAGGATTTCACTTGGTCAATAGCAGGTGGATATCTGGTTGAATTGGTTGTCCGAATTCTCTCCTTCTCCTCCCGTTCAAAGGACGGGTTTGCAGTTTTGGTGTGTAATGAGGGTGAGAGAAATGTGAGTGAGTGAGAGAGGGAGAGAGCACATAACTGATAAAGACAAATATTTACTTACAGTTACAGTAGACCGAATGTGAAATATGATTGGAAATTGTACCTCGGATAAATTCTATTATGCTATGCCATGTTATGAAAAAGTAGTCATGCACAGAAACCATGACATCACCTTGACAGTTCAGTTAGAATTTTATTGTGTAACAGCAATGAATGTCATGTCTGTATAACTATCTATAT
>NW_007433317.1:0-452 GCF_000475195.1 Diaphorina citri
TAACTATTTCTAAGCCAAACACATGCATACACTTCTCCCATTCTCTTCCATTCCTTTCTTTCCCATACTACTCTTCTCCACGTTGATTCGCCACATATCTTCCTCATTTCTTCATCCCATCTAGTTTTAGGTCTTCCTCTTTTCCTTTTCTTCTCTATTGGCCACCATTCCATCATTCGTTTAGTCCATCTATTGTCTTTGCATCTTATGATATGTCCCACCCAATTCCACTTTCTTAGTATTATAATTTTTCCTATGTCCTTTATTCCTGTGATTTTATTGATGTACTCCTTTCTCTTTCTCTCTCTCTTCGATATTCCTGTCATAGCCCTTTCCATGCTTCTTACTGTCACTCTCAGTCTCTTTATTGTTTTAGCATCCATTATCCATGTTTCCGAGGCATAAATCAGACTTGGTAGCACACACATATTCCATAGCTTTTTCTTTTCTTC
>NW_007433318.1:0-452 GCF_000475195.1 Diaphorina citri
ACGGAAATACACCGGAATCCGTCCGTGTGATGCGCTGAAAAATAAATAAAAATAAATAAGTAAGGTCATCTTTTGCACCTTAGTCAGCTTGATAGTAGGTAGGTATTTTATTTTTCATTTTCCATACCAGTTCTCTCACAAGCACAATTAACATAAAGCTGTGTCGACTGAGGAAACAGCTCAGGGTTGTTTGATGGGTAGTGCATCTACCTTGGAAGTGTGGCTGTCCAGAACGAAATTACCTACAATATTATGGGAAAACTTTGAACTAAATCTTTCTGACTCTCCGTGACTTGTTGTGAAGGATGGTAGTGTGTTTCTAGCTTTAGTGATTTATAGTACAGTGTTTTGTAAGATGGTAGCAGGGTTATACTTACACTTCCACAGTCGTACACAGCCATCATCTCCCGAGGATGCTACTATAGTTCCTGTGATATTCCAGCTGACCCTCC
>NW_007433319.1:0-452 GCF_000475195.1 Diaphorina citri
CCCTTTGTATCGTCATGGTCCGAAAAACTTGGAAACTTTTTACTTTTTTACCCTAAAATTATGTCCTGTGTGTTTTTTTTTAACCTACCTAAAAGGGGGTTTTCTTCTTCTTCATCTCCTCCTTCTTTTGTTTCTACTTCTTCTTCTCCTCCTTCTTCTTCTCCTTCTTCTTCTTCTTCTTCTTCTCCTTCTTCTTCTCCTTCGTCTTCTTCTTCTTCCTCTCTTTCTTCTTCTTCCTACTCCTCCTCGTCTTTTTGTCTACGATTTACTGTCGACTGAAGTTTTACATTCAGGTGGGGACCTGAGTTGTTGGACATGAGTGTAATTATGTGTAAAGTGTTGGATGTAAAGTTTCTAGTGGACATTAACCCTTATTTACTTTCCTTATCCTATAGGAAGGAAAGTAATGTAATCGGGTCAAAATTTCGATGGTCAGTTTTTAGTGCCAAAAC
>NW_007433320.1:0-452 GCF_000475195.1 Diaphorina citri
ATCTCAGCCGAGGCAGGGAATTTTGCCCTCAACATTGTCCCAGAATTTGACCACCTAACCGCTTTACGTATAATAGTATGTACTAGCCGACTCCTGAGACAAACAACTCTGGTCCTATTTGTGCTTCATTTTCTTCTTCCTCCTATAGCCTTTCCTATCGAAATATGGTCGGCGTTTCTTGTCAGTCTCTTCCAGGCAGCCCTATTGTGTACCTCTTGTCCTGATAAATTTGTCTCACCCAGGTCTTGATTCACACAATCCTTCCACCTTTTCTTCGGTCTACCTCGCCCTTTTCTCCCCCTCACTTCCATTCTCTCAACAATCTTTTTTTCCGGTGACGTTCCGGTAACCCATATATGAGTGTCACAGAAAAATTTGAATATCTCCAAAAATACTTATCGCACAAGAAAAATTTGTGTACATTATCTATTTTCTACACCTCACACATCTAA
>NW_007433321.1:0-452 GCF_000475195.1 Diaphorina citri
GTTTTATGTCACTTTTCTCTCCTGTATTAATGTGTAGCATCTTTCTTTTCACACTTTTGCTCATTGTCTCTTCTCATACAAGCCGGTCGTTATATTCTTTTATAACTCGATCGTAAATAACGCCCTAGATAGGAGATTCCCTTGGGCTGCGTGGGTTGAAAGTTTGAAAATAATTAGGACCATAATAGAGTAATTCTAACAAAGAAAGGATTTTTTAATCCTTTGGATAGCGAAATCTACATAAAAATCAAAATCTTTTTCAGTAGTGTCATTAGCTAACACTAGCTACCTTACTTACACTTCATTTTTTGAGAAAAGATGAAAAAGTTCAAGATAAAAAGTTGTAAGCAGATATAGGTAGGTATGTATTCTGCAGTGGTCACTCTTTTCCATTCATGAGCTTCCTATCTGCTAGCAACACTCCATAATGAGCTTTCCAATAATATTTCCAT
>NW_007433322.1:0-452 GCF_000475195.1 Diaphorina citri
ACTGTGAGCACCTCCTCGATATCATTCTCACTGAAAGATAAAAGTAAGCAAGGTAAAGTAGGTATTTCACTGAAAGTTAAAAGTAAGGTAAGTAAATATCACTGGAAGTCAACAAAAAGGTAAATAGGTATTTCGTCACTAAAGCTTGTCCACACGTAGTCGACAACATAGATTCACCACGTTGATAAACAGCCATCGACTATGTGTGGACAGTGGACACAGCCTAATACGCTATTATGGCTGATGTTTTTTTTTAAAAGAGGTTTGACAGAGGGAACAGTAACTGCTGAGGTCTTGTCATCCTGAAACTGAAGGATAAAGTCCACCCCGGGGCGGGAATTCAACCCGCGACCTAGGACTTACGGAATATTTGGGTGGAAGAGCTTCCGGTTGGGTGGAAGAGTTCCGGTTGGGTGGAAGAGCTCCGGTTGGGTGGAAGAGCTCCGGTTGGG
>NW_007433323.1:0-452 GCF_000475195.1 Diaphorina citri
TCGTCTTTTCCACCTCCTTCTCACCTTCTTTGCTTCCTCCTCCGTCGCATCGTGTGAGTTTAGTCAAGGATAATGTTCCCTGTAATATGTTACTGCGCTCACGTACCATGTGTCATAACTACAAGTACGAAATACCTCCTTATATTTCATGTCCTTGTGGTGACAGCATCCAAACTGTGCTGACAACTGACACACGAAAAGCAATGGTAAAATTCGCTCTTTCCCTAATTCTTGCCTTTCCTCCACCTCCTACTCCTCTTTCTTACCCTCTTCCTCCCCTTTCTTACCCTTGAATATTTCTTTATCCCTTTCTTCGTCCCCATCCCCCTTACCCCTTTCTCCAACTCCCTCTTCCTTCTCTTCTCACTCTCTCCCTCTCTCTTTCTCTCCCTCCCTCCTTCTCTCTCCCTCTCTCTCTCTTTCCCTCCCTCCCTCTCTCTCTCTCTCTCCCT
>NW_007433324.1:0-452 GCF_000475195.1 Diaphorina citri
CAGTAAACTTGGTCTCAGAACTTGGATGAAGCTAAGTTGGTAAGTTCCAATACAAACCTATTAGTCCTATTACCTATTAAATTTATTTGTAGTTGCTTACTAATAAATGAACAATTGACTTATAGTCAGGAATTTTATTGAAAACACCTCATTTACCTTTATAGATTACCAACTAGAGTGTCAAATTGATTACGCCTAATCCATTGGTAGAGATAGGTAAATACTTGACTTATACCTATGTCAGTAAATACCTAGTTAGCAAACCAAATTAGGAGAGACATTTGATCAATTGACATGCTTTTGTGTCAATTAAAAACTGGTACTTGTGCCAAAGTCACGTCAGTGGAAGATTGCTACCAAAGGAACTGGCACAGACAAGCAGTGACCAGTGTTATTATAGGGTTAGGTTAAACGCAAAAAGGAGTTTTCACAATTAGAGCAGTGATTAGTGT
>NW_007433325.1:0-452 GCF_000475195.1 Diaphorina citri
ATTTTTCTTTTCGAGAGCTTTTTCTTTTCAGTTTCATACATCAAAAGCTTTTAGCTTTTTCTCTCCCCGTTCTTTTTTTCGTTCCTAATTTTTTGTACTCTAGTTTTTTAATACTTCGCAACGATTCGAAGATACTAACGCTCAATGGATAGGCATGATGCGATTGTACGTCTCCAGTAAAATTCTTTAAAATTTTGAACTTTCCAGCTTGAAATACGTACCTATACAAGCAAGACTAAGATAACATTATGAAGAAACTTTTAATTTTGGGAACAATCCAAGATGCCTTAGAAAGTTTTCCGTGGATTCTGCGGAAACTCCATTTCAGGGAACTCCAGGATTATTGAGGGTTTACATTACATGATGGTTGAAAGGACAATAATGCTTCCACCCAAATTTTATATGAGGGATACCACAAAATACGCGTTCTAGAATTTTTAAATGATTATACT
>NW_007433326.1:0-452 GCF_000475195.1 Diaphorina citri
GTAATGGAGGCAGAATACAATATAAAACTATTACGACTAGGCACATGTATTGTAATTATTGTGTGTCTCCATTTTGAATGTAGGTAATGTTACCTCAAGTACTGAAAATAATTATGTAAACCGTTTGCCGTTGTTATATAGGTATTGAGGTTAAAACAATTTACAGAACGCCGAATTCCAAGCACAGAGCCGAAAATTTTACGTCCCGGAAGTGACCTTTGCCAAAACCCTCAGGGTTGAGGACAATTAGGGTCTCATCCTCCCTCGCCTAAATTACATCACATTCCTTCCTATAGGATAAGGAATTTAAAAAGTTCATGTATAAATATGATCCGAAATCTCCAACCCAAGTTATACATGAAATCCATCCATTTACCATTGAACTCGGGTGTGTAAGCGCAAAGCGCAGGGATACCCACTCGGCCACGAAAGTTACTCACTCTCATTTTGAC
>NW_007433327.1:0-452 GCF_000475195.1 Diaphorina citri
AATAAATAATGATCCACAATTGAGATGTCATCCACTATAGTCATCGATCGGCCCCTAGTTGATAATCGAGATGTACCTAGGGGATAAATAAAAGAGATTCAGAGGATAATAATAGAGATGTATGTAGGTAGACCATAATAGAGATATCACCAGCGAGCCTCACCAAATCTAAGGAGCACGTATCGGAATGATGCTGAAGACATGCACATTCATATCTGCTCCTATCTCCTATTGACCGTATTAACAATGATGACATGAATCTGTTCCCATTGAAAGAGCCTCACCAAATCTAAGGAGCACGTATCAGAGAATGATGCTGAAGACATGCACATTCATATCTGCCCCTATTGACCGTACTAGACAATGATGACATGAATCTGTTCCCATTGAAATGGCACGCGATCCCAATCTTCCATAGAAGATAATAAAATTATTTAGAAATATAGGTAGGT
>NW_007433328.1:0-452 GCF_000475195.1 Diaphorina citri
GGCATGCTACGACACAGACCACATGCGTCTAATGTATCAGTTGTTTCAACACTCATCTTAAAAAAAGAGGAAAAAAAAATTAACCCTTTCACTCCCGCGTCCCTCAGGTATTCAAAGTCTGGACAACATCACTAGCGGCACGGTAGGTACCCCCCTTGCCTAAACCTAATACATGGAATGGTGTAATATAGTACATTGTTTGGTTGATATAACTCTCGCTAATTGCTTATAATGAGCTCTCACTCAAATGCCATTTGGTTGGGTGGAAGAGCTCACTGAAAAAATGTGGCTTAATCTGGATCAGAAGTGCCGCTGGAAAAACTAAGGCAGAATATGCTCAACCAAAAAATAAAACAATGTTGACCCTTTCACTACCGCGTCAGGTATTCAAAGTCTGGACGACATCGCCAGCGGCACGGTGCTGACGGGCAAAGTGGACAATGTGACTCACT
>NW_007433329.1:0-452 GCF_000475195.1 Diaphorina citri
TCTTGCTCTATTCTTAAGTAATTATTATATATTATTTGTATTCTGACATTATACTATGCATAATTTTGTTCTGTGTACGATAAAATAAAAAATAAATTTCCCTATTTTCCACTACTACCACCTGTAAATTGGGAAAAGAAAACATGACTGGTTTTCACTCCTAGTACAGTCCACTCTCGATAGCTGTAAGTAAAGAGCAACTACTTAGGGCCGAATGCACAGTCGTACCCTAATGATGAGGGACTCCTTTAAGTGCTTTCCTAAAATTCATATGCATAGTGGATCCTAAACTCCTCCTAGTTACGAAAGCACAATGTGTATTTCCGACTTTCTTTTACATTTCAATTTCAATACACTGACAAACAGACGCCATTAGTATTAAAGGAGAAGAAAATATACAACATAGGAAAATGGATACCTTAAGGAAATAGGAAATCTTAAGGAAAAAGGAA
>NW_007433330.1:0-452 GCF_000475195.1 Diaphorina citri
AAAACACAGAAAAAGATCGCACTGTAGATCTGGTCTCTTCGAAATCTCCAAAGCAAGTGTACTAGTTAACTCTTCTGGTTAACAATCCCAGGGTTTAGGGTACCACCCTCAATATACGATACACGTGTAATCTGAAATAAGCGTAGCCTGTAGCACTACCCTTCGTCAGCAGAAAACCAGAAAGGAGTTTCGAGATGTGGGGGGTGCGCCGTGTTCTCAATAGCAGGCTTCAATCTCACACTATCCGATATATATATATGTAGGCGCGGCCGGTCGCTGGGGGTGAGGAGAGCTTTGGTTGAGAAGATCGTTGGTCTCACCGCCTTCCGGAATCTCCATTGTCTACGAACTTATTTACACTACACTAGGAAATGTTAATAATAAGATATATGCGGGGTTTAAAAGATAAACAGTTTATTGATATGAAAAGGATGAAGTAACAATTAAATCTA
>NW_007433331.1:0-452 GCF_000475195.1 Diaphorina citri
GCTTAAATTAAAAAAAAAGAAAAAAAAATATATGAACCTATATAAGACTAAAGCTGAAAAAGGAGAGTAAGAGAAAGAAAAAGGAGAGCAAGATGTAAAAGAAAAGATGTGAGCAAAACAAACCCACCGAAGAGGAAGGAGAAGTGTTGATAAACATGAGTTAAAAGGTAGATAAAGAGGAACGGAGGAGAAATTGAGGGGAAGAGAATGAATTGAAGGGAGAGGAGAGAGAAAGGAGGGAAGAGAGGGGAAGAAGAAGTGGTGATAAACATCAGGTAAAATTTACTTAATAGGAAGGGGAAGGAACAAGCTGGGCCCGTCCCTCCGGGAATTTTTTAGCCCGTAGTTTATAGGATCGTGGTTAAAGAAAATCAGTACCTATGTACCTACCTACCTTATAATTTGTTCTAAAACTTTCTCGCTTTGAGCTCATACGTCGTCGCGACAAATTT
>NW_007433332.1:0-452 GCF_000475195.1 Diaphorina citri
CCCGTTTTTCCAGGTGGGCGTCCTGTAATATGCACGTTTTAGGAAAATATTGCGAGTTTTTCCTACCGTTCTTCACCCCTCTCTTTTCCTTCTATTTCTTTTTCCCCACCTATTCCCCCTCTTTCCTTCCTCTTTTCTTTCCTTAACCTCCTCCTTCTTCTACTTCCCTTCCGCTACTCTTTCTCCTTCTCTTTTTCTAATACTCTTCATTTTCTTCTCCTCCTCCTCCTCTTCTCTTACACTTTCTCCTCGCCCTTCTCTTTATCCTTCTTACCTTCTTCTCCTCTTTCTTTTCTTCCCCTACTCTTCTTCCTCTTCCTACTCCTCCTCCTTCTGCTCTTTCCTATTTTACTACCTATTCCTCTTCTTCCTCCGTCCTCTTTCCTTATCCTTTTCCACCTCCTCGTTGTCCTTCTCCTCCTCCTTCTCGTTCTTCTCCTCCTCCCCCTCCT
>NW_007433333.1:0-452 GCF_000475195.1 Diaphorina citri
TCAATATATTATTTCAATATATTGGACAATTTTTAAGGATTTCCCTATAGTAGCAGCATATCCCCAAAACGGGATCGAGCATTACGGGATTACGGTACATCCTAGAAGAAAAGTGTAAATGTATAAAATGTAGAAAATTATAATACAAACAGATTTCTAATTCATAGTTCATAAAAATAAATTACCGGAAACGAGATATTGTAAGAAAACCTCTTTTTTAGCCGCCATTTTGGAAAAATCATTACGGTACGGGATTACGGTACATCCTAGAAGAAAAGTGATGTATAAAATGTAGAAAATTATAATACAAACAGCTTTCTAATTCACCGTTTATAAAAAGTTTAAATGTATAAAATGTAGAAAACAAAAATGCGAACAACTTTTCAATTCATTATCCTTCGAAAAAATTTACTGGGAACGCGATATTGTGAGAAAACCTCTTTTTAGCCGCC
>NW_007433334.1:0-452 GCF_000475195.1 Diaphorina citri
AAAACACGGGCTACGCCCAACCATCGCATGACATGAACTATCTGTTCTACTTCATTCGTTCTGACGGAATTACCTATGCTTCGTCACAATAGAGACTTTGTGACTATTGAAAACATCTAATGCGATTTGAAAGGTTATTACGTGAGATTGGAATGAGTCGAATAGTCTCACCGCAAAAGGAATGGCATGCAAATAGGTGACTGGGTAAATGATGCATGTAATTTGCATGATATCAAAGTTTAAATAGAAGTTAATAAAGACACCTGTTTAGCACTGATAGGTGATTCGATAAGAGATTGACATGCTAACATGATGGGACTAAACACGAACCTGAATCCTCAAATAAATGAGGATAAAACTACCTCGACTGGGGGACTGAACCGGCTTTCCTGTTTACCAGGCGAGCATCTTAACCAGTACGCCACCAAGGCAGGTCAAGTTCCAGTAGGACT
>NW_007433335.1:0-452 GCF_000475195.1 Diaphorina citri
CTAGACTGTTTAATCTGTCTGAACCCATATTATCCATTAGAAAATCATCAGCTTGTAAGATCTGTTATTGTATTGGCACTTGAATGAACGCATTCACAACTCCATATAGTTCATCCCTCATTCATTGAGAACAAATGAAAATACAGATAGATATTTAAAAAAAAAATATAAAATTCCACTTCAGGAACTAGACCTTTGTGACCCGAAATAGAATCAAGACGAATTTTTTTTTTACAACTATTTTTGAAATTTCGAATGAAAAGAGTTTTTGAAAGAGCTGAAAAATTCAACCGTAATCATTTGGTTTATTTTTAGTGGAAATAGAGTTGTGTCTAATTTATTGTGATCCCTGTGTAACTACAGGGTGGCTCAGAACTTTTTCATCCGAGGAATACTAACGCCCTCTCTACCAAATCTCATTTTTCTAAAAAAAAAAAAAAAAAAGTTGAACC
>NW_007433336.1:0-452 GCF_000475195.1 Diaphorina citri
TTTAAACTTTCCTCAAGAGGTTTCTCTTTGGAAATAATTTTTATGTTATCTTCAGCCATTTGAAAGGCTTGAACTACTTTGAAATGGTTTAGTGGCCAATAGTTTGTTTCTTGGTAAAATTAGGAAGGCTTATAATACGGACTAATCTAGACATACCAATCTACGTGTCAAGGGTTCCGAATTGTTGGACCAAACCAAAAATACCCAAAGAAAACTGCCAGACAGTCAATTTCACAATTTTTTTTAACTGATAAGATAACAGATAAGAGATAAGAGTAAAAAAAAAATACTTTTTGTTCAATCAAAATTTGAATTTCGAAAAAGCACACAAGACAAGACAAAATACGGTACGCTTTTCAGGAAAATCCGTACACATTTTACTGTACAAACATTTGGCAACACCGATTTATCGCCAACGAATTTCATGGAGGTGGAAATGAGTGGAATGAAAA
>NW_007433337.1:0-452 GCF_000475195.1 Diaphorina citri
CTCAAATAATAATGCCTGACCAGAAAAATTGAAAGATTCTTCCTAAAATAAGTCGGGGTGAAAGGGTTAATGAGAATGTTAACTAATTTAAGTTTTGCTTGTGAGTAATCTTGTTAAATGATTCTAGAGATATTACTGCAGTTGTCTTGCATTAATGCCGCGATCTCAGATCTTTCGAATGAATGAAGAAAGGAATGCGAAGAAGAATATGGTTCTTGATAAGAAATGCTAGGAAGAATATGGTTCTTGGAAAGGAATGCTAGGAAGAATATGGTTCTTGGAAAAAAATGTTAGGAAGAATATAATAAAATTCTTCATGATATTTTTTTTTTCTTTTAAAGAAATGCTAGGAAGAATATGGAATATGGTTCTTAGAAAGGAATGCTAGGAAGAATATGGTTCTTGGAAAAAAATGTTAGGAAGAATATAATAAAATTCTTCATGATATTTTT
>NW_007433338.1:0-452 GCF_000475195.1 Diaphorina citri
TCTTTTAATCAACCATCAACTTGTAGACTTATACTGTTTCTGTGTTTTTACCTGTCTAAGTGTCTACCCAACTATTAACTTATACGTACTGTTTGTGTGTTTCCAGTCAGATTGACTAATCAAGGAGTCCATATTTTGAGCCCATTAGGAAGTGTTGCATGCAGTTTGTAAAAACTTTTAGCCGGGTTCTTTTTCAAGTCATAGGACTTTGTTATCAAGATCTTAGTCGCACCCTGACCAACATTGGTTAGATAGCACATATCGTAACAGAACTGGCACTGAGCTAAGATCCCTGGCTTTGCAAAAGTTTTGCATATTGCGTCTGGTTGATTGTTATTTTGTGCTTTGCAAGCTGCCGGGTTCACGCAAATATTAGGTTCGCTGAAGGGTTTTATTCTTCTAGCTTGGTCTGTCACTGCGTTCAACCAGTCGGTGTAACCATCTGAAACATA
>NW_007433339.1:0-452 GCF_000475195.1 Diaphorina citri
GCCAATGTTTGTGGAAAAATGATTGCAAACGTTTGCAAACGATGCGCGCTTGGTGTAACATTACCTTTAGTGGATGTGCCATTTTCTCCATTTGTTTGTAACATTCTCTCATATTAGTGGATGCGCCATTTTCTTCATTTGTTTGTAACATGCGTCTCATATTAGTGGATGTGTCATTTTCTCCATTTGTTTGTAACATGCTCTTATATTAGTGGATGCTCCATTTTCTCCATTTGTTTGTAACATGCTCTTATATTAGTGGATGTGCCATTTTCCCAACAAATAATTTCAACCCTGTCTTCTCCAAATCAATTTCAAAAGAAAGCTTTCATCAGATTATTCTATTATGTACTACCTATTCTACTTTTTCATCTTGATGGATGTCTCAGTAACTTTGTGAAGGTCCATATTGATAGAGAGAGGGAAAGAGGTGTAACATGTTATTTCCCTCT
>NW_007433340.1:0-452 GCF_000475195.1 Diaphorina citri
TCTAGAGATAGAGCGATCAGTGTGTGAACTATGAAATGTGAACTGTGAATGGATCTCGTTCTTATAATATAAGATTATATACCTACCTATGTATACATTTACACTTTATAATTACAACTTATTAAAAAAATACAAAGTGATTCATCTTTGGCATGATAAGTTTTATTATTATTAAATACCGGGTGGTAGGGTTGATTTTGATGGGAAATTTGGAATAAGAAATCATTGGTTCTCAATAGAAAATGAAATAATTGAGCTAGGAAATATGAAAGGAGGAGATTTTATCGAGCATTTTTAGAAATTACGAGTTTTACCATGATTTGAACAATTGAACCCTTTTTTATCCCAATTTTTGGATTTAGTTTCGATTTATATCTCCCTTTTCAGGATGAACTCCCCACGACTAGATTTCACCGGGTTGATGATACACTGGATGATGAAACTGACTCGGA
>NW_007433341.1:0-452 GCF_000475195.1 Diaphorina citri
GATTTTGCATGCTCCGCCAATCGCAACGCTCTCTCAATTCAGTTGAAGCTGTTTGAAGGTATCTACATAACTACTTTTTAGAAAAAAGTACATAACTACTTTTTAGAAAAAATATTAATTTGTTCAAGGGGTTGATTACTATCAGGCAGGACTTGTATCAAAAATGCTCTTAACCTTTTGAACTGTACAGGAGTTTGCTTCGGACACAGCGCAGTTCAAATAAACGTAACCCCTAATGCATGTTACTTTGAACGAACTTGAACTTGCAACAAAATGGTGATTGACAGGTATCTATTATCTTTTGAACTCTATCACTATCACTAGTGGACTATGAACTAATATCTGGTGGGGGAAATGGTGGTAGGATAAGTAGGGATTAGGGGGCTCTGTTCTGCTATAACCTTGCCTGCTGCACCTTGCATCGCACCTTCATGTTGCACCTTGGCTTTGTT
>NW_007433342.1:0-452 GCF_000475195.1 Diaphorina citri
AATCCAAGGATACAGTCGTCTACAATGTCAGCAACAACGAACGTATGGCGCATCTTCACATTGCCAAGTTGCATCGTCACCTCGATCTCGCCATACACACGTGATTGTTCACCGGTTGCTGTCTTCAGGGTGTATTTGTCGGGATTCTTCAGGTTTGTCTCAGCCAGGATGTCACGTTTCAATATTGATCTTACGGCAGCAGTGTCGATGAGAATGTTACAATCTCGCTGGTTCACTTTTCCACGAATGATTAGGCTGTCATACATGCCACGCACACTATGGACATGAATGTTCTCTGGGCAACTTGACGGTTGAACTTGCCCACTCTCCACAGGGTTGTCTGTGTCTGTCTCTGGCTTGTATTTCTCCTCCGTGTCGCTACGCCGCTCTACTGGTGACTGGGACGGATTGACTATCTTCTCTCGGGTCTCGCTTCTGGTTGTTGGTCGCGA
>NW_007433343.1:0-452 GCF_000475195.1 Diaphorina citri
GGAAAGAGAGAGAGAGAGAGAGAGAGAGAGAGAGAGAGAGAGATGGAAACTAATAGCAAACCGTCTAACAATCTTTGAAAGGTAAGAAGAATGGGGAGAAGAAGAAGACAAAATTAATAAGAACGATAAGAAAAAGCTAGAGAAAAGGAGGAGGAGAAGAAGGAGGAGGAGAAGAAGAAGAAGGAGGAGGAGGAAGAGGAGAAGGAGGAGGAGAAAGAGGAGAAGGAGGAGGAGGAGGAGGAGAAGAAGATGGAGAAGGAGAAGAAGAAGGAGGAGAAGAAGAAGGAGGAGGAGAAGAAGGAGGAGGAGGAGGGGAACCAATTGAATAGAGACACAAAAAAGAAGAACGACAATTTGAACATGAAAAAAATCTATTTGAAGAAAGAAACCAGAAGACAAAGACGAATAGGGAAAAGAAGAAGTAGATGAAGAAAAGCTAGAGGTAATAGAAT
>NW_007433344.1:0-452 GCF_000475195.1 Diaphorina citri
AGAACTTCACACTTTGTGGGGTTCCCGTTGACAAAAATCCAACATTTTTTTTTCTCCCCATACCTTACGGTCACCCTATTGTACATATTACATATATGTAGGTAGGTAGGTAGGTACCTACTTAGAAGACAATCTATTGGTTCTCGTATATACCTACTTATAGCTCTTGGCTCTTGAGTTCATTCACTCTTTCTCTCTCTCTGATCCCGGCATTATGAGTGTTGGAATATTTAGATAGGAGAAAGGATTGGAAAGGATCAAGCACTTAGTAATGCTGTTTTATCTGCAAAAGTTGTGAAGGGGTTTACCAGTGTATTCTGATGTGATACCCACAAATACATACATACTTCAAAATTGAGACTTTGTGGAGGTGGGACACTTTGTGAAAGAGGAAAAAAATGGAAAAGAAAGTAAAAAAAATAGGAATTCCTTTTATTGAAAAACCTTGAATC
>NW_007433345.1:0-452 GCF_000475195.1 Diaphorina citri
ATAATAAATAAAAAAAGCTTTAACCGAGTTTAAATTTACTTTGTGGACCCGGCCATTATGCATTAGAATCGGTACAATAGGGGCTTGGCCCTTGGATCAATGTTTTGAGAAATGAGATTTTAAAGAATGCATACACACATTTCTGATCTACGTTTTAACTCGGCCGTTTTGCATTTCGTTTAGATGTTTGTCTGTTCCGCTATAACTCGCGATTGCCTGGTCCGATTTTGATGAAATTTGGTACATGAGTTCCTTGAATCAAGGCATGTCGATCCTTGAAATTGGGGGCTCCCAGAACTGAGCGAGTCAATTTTTGGTCCAAACTTTTGATCACACCAAACCAGTTTTCTTAACTTGTACGAAAAACGAACTAGAACTATTGGTATTGGTAAAGGTAGGGCCATCGGCTTTAATAAACGCCCTTGGTCACTGCGACCTGGTTAGATCTTTTG
>NW_007433346.1:0-452 GCF_000475195.1 Diaphorina citri
GTGTTTTGTTTGCTTTGTTTATTATGTCCTCTCTACTCGAAGAGGGAGAGCTCGAGGACGGCCACCGCCCTCCGACATCAGAAGTGGGATGCGAATCACAACCTCAACCGCCATACAGTCCGCAACCGCCATCGCGAGCGTCCTACTACAGCTACGGACCTGAGGACGAAAGATACAGGAATATCAGAACCGAAGAGTTCAACACGCAGGAAAGGAGTCTCGGACACTCTTCATCCAATGTTTTAGGTGACAACACCCGCACCCCTTCGAACCAACAGCTGCATGACCTTCTTCAAAATCTCGCCATGTGTTTACCCTCCAACTCAAGTCGGGTAATAAAATTACCAAAATTTGAACCCGAAGAGAACGACCCTAAATCTTGGTTACAAACAGTAGAGGCTTGTTTTTATGATTACCCTTGCTCTGGAAGTAACCTGATTATTGCACTCAGC
>NW_007433347.1:0-452 GCF_000475195.1 Diaphorina citri
TTATTATGAGCAGGCACCTGAAATACTATAATGAAATAACTTGGTCATCTTGGTTTACTATATTCAACAATACTAGTACCCATCAGTTCCCCCACATAACTATACCTACTCTCTGTAAGAGATACAATCGGACCTACACATGGGTACATTAACTAACACATAAATATGTACTGTTGTAACACAAGCAGATTAATATTAGGTGGTACCTATTCAAACAAAGTACAACAACATTAAACATAATGAAAATACCTACAATATTTTGTATCTCACAGGTAATCATAATATCGAGAGAATTGAGGGGTATTCTGCTTCCTCACTTATGGATACTGATTGATAAAAGTAACATAGTAAAAATGAAGACGTTAAAGTTTTCATTTTTATTTACAATAATGACTCAATTTCTCAATCTAAGAAGCTCCCGTGGTGTCACCGTATTGGTTTTCTTCGCTGCA
>NW_007433348.1:0-452 GCF_000475195.1 Diaphorina citri
AAGTTACCACATCATTTTCCACTTGCCAAGAACATCTCAGAATGGCCTAACTCAGCCCTGTTCATAACCACGGCCTTACTGCAAACTACGGTAGCTTCTGCAAGAAACTGCAAACTACGGTAGCTAAGATGTAAACGCATCTTTTTGAAATGTCAACAAAGACATTTCTGTTATCAATTTTTTTTTTATCAGTAAACAAAAAGCAAAACCAAGAAATGAAAAAATCAACTAGAGTTTTCCTATCCTAGACCTATTCGATTTTACCAATTATTAATTCAGTATTCAAGACATCAAAGTCCAAGTCAAAGAACATTGCTGTATTTTCTGTGAACTATCCAAATAAATTCTTTGCTCAAAACAAATACGTGGTAAGTAACTTGTCAATGTCTTAGGATCCCTATTTCCTAGATATTAAGGTGGGAGAAAAATGGTTAAAAATCAAGAGAATCACT
>NW_007433349.1:0-10480 GCF_000475195.1 Diaphorina citri
GGTAGGTGATAAAGTAATGTTCAAAGAGAATCCTAAGGCTAACTGGGTCCCAGCAACCATTGTTGAGGAAGTGATTCCTTGTCGTAGCTATAAAGTCAAAACACCTGAAGGTGTAGTTTATCAAAGAAATCGGGAACACATTTTAAAAACTCCTGTTTCAAGATTTTCACGACCTGAAACTCCACATCCTCAACGCAGTCTTAGATTTGATGACAATAATGTTAGTGAGAAAATGCCACCTCTACGTCCTAGGAGCATTTTGAGAAAACCTAGCCGGTTTAATGATTTTGTCATGGAGGGCTCAAGCAAAAGCTAAAGCTTTTCTTTTGTAAAAGGGGACATGTGATAATATCTACCTATCATGTGATAATATCTCTCAGTGGGCGCCACCTGACGGGAAAATAGAGAATCAGGGTTTTTGTTTATAATAACAGAGAGTTAATGTCTCAGTGGGCGCCACCTGACGGGAAAATAGAGAATCAGGGTTTTTGTTTATAATAACAGAGAGTTAATGTCTCAGTGGGCGCCACCTGACGGGAAAATAGAGAATCAGGGTTTTTGTTTATAATAACAGAGAGTTAATGTCTCAGTGGGCGCCACCTGACGGGAAAATAGAGAATCAGGGTTTTTGTTTATAATAACAGAGAGTTAATGTCTCAGTGGGCGCCACCTGACGGGAAAATAGAGAATCAGGGTTTTTGTTTATAATAACAGAGAGTTAATGTCTCAGTGGGCGCCACCTGACGGGAAAATAGAGAATCAGGGTTTTTGTTTATAATAACAGAGAGTTAATGTCTCAGTGGGCGCCACCTGACGGGAAAATAGAGAATCAGGGTTTTTGTTTATAATAACAGAGAGTTAATGTCTCAGTGGGCGCCACCTGACGGGAAAATAGAGAATCAGGGTTTTTGTTTATAATAACAGAGAGTTAATGTCTCAGTGGGCGCCACCTGACGGGAAAATAGAGAATCAGGGTTTTTGTTTATAATAACAGAGAGTTAATGTCTCAGTGGGCGCCACCTGACGGGAAAATAGAGAATCAGGGTTTTTGTTTATAATAACAGAGAGTTAATGTCTCAGTGGGCGCCACCTGACGGGAAAATAGAGAATCAGGGTTTTTGTTTATAATAACAGAGAGTTAATGTCTCAGTGGGCGCCACCTGACGGGAAAATAGAGAATCAGGGTTTTTGTTTATAATAACAGAGAGTTAATGTCTCAGTGGGCGCCACCTGACGGGAAAATAGAGAATCAGGGTTTTTGTTTATAATAACAGAGAGTTAATGTCTCAGTGGGCGCCACCTGACGGGAAAATAGAGAATCAGGGTTTTTGTTTATAATAACAGAGAGTTAATGTCTCAGTGGGCGCCACCTGACGGGAAAATAGAGAATCAGGGTTTTTGTTTATAATAACAGAGAGTTAATGTCTCAGTGGGCGCCACCTGACGGGAAAATAGAGAATCAGGGTTTTTGTTTATAATAACAGAGAGTTAATGTCTCAGTGGGCGCCACCTGACGGGAAAATAGAGAATCAGGGTTTTTGTTTATAATAACAGAGAGTTAATGTCTCAGTGGGCGCCACCTGACGGGAAAATAGAGAATCAGGGTTTTTGTTTATAATAACAGAGAGTTAATGTCTCAGTGGGCGCCACCTGACGGGAAAATAGAGAATCAGGGTTTTTGTTTATAATAACAGAGAGTTAATGTCTCAGTGGGCGCCACCTGACGGGAAAATAGAGAATCAGGGTTTTTGTTTATAATAACAGAGAGTTAATGTCTCAGTGGGCGCCACCTGACGGGAAAATAGAGAATCAGGGTTTTTGTTTATAATAACAGAGAGTTAATGTCTCAGTGGGCGCCACCTGACGGGAAAATAGAGAATCAGGGTTTTTGTTTATAATAACAGAGAGTTAATGTCTCAGTGGGCGCCACCTGACGGGAAAATAGAGAATCAGGGTTTTTGTTTATAATAACAGAGAGTTAATGTCTCAGTGGGCGCCACCTGACGGGAAAATAGAGAATCAGGGTTTTTGTTTATAATAACAGAGAGTTAATGTCTCAGTGGGCGCCACCTGACGGGAAAATAGAGAATCAGGGTTTTTGTTTATAATAACAGAGAGTTAATGTCTCAGTGGGCGCCACCTGACGGGAAAATAGAGAATCAGGGTTTTTGTTTATAATAACAGAGAGTTAATGTCTCAGTGGGCGCCACCTGACGGGAAAATAGAGAATCAGGGTTTTTGTTTATAATAACAGAGAGTTAATGTCTCAGTGGGCGCCACCTGACGGGAAAATAGAGAATCAGGGTTTTTGTTTATAATAACAGAGAGTTAATGTCTCAGTGGGCGCCACCTGACGGGAAAATAGAGAATCAGGGTTTTTGTTTATAATAACAGAGAGTTAATGTCTCAGTGGGCGCCACCTGACGGGAAAATAGAGAATCAGGGTTTTTGTTTATAATAACAGAGAGTTAATGTCTCAGTGGGCGCCACCTGACGGGAAAATAGAGAATCAGGGTTTTTGTTTATAATAACAGAGAGTTAATGTCTCAGTGGGCGCCACCTGACGGGAAAATAGAGAATCAGGGTTTTTGTTTATAATAACAGAGAGTTAATGTCTCAGTGGGCGCCACCTGACGGGAAAATAGAGAATCAGGGTTTTTGTTTATAATAACAGAGAGTTAATGTCTCAGTGGGCGCCACCTGACGGGAAAATAGAGAATCAGGGTTTTTGTTTATAATAACAGAGAGTTAATGTCTCAGTGGGCGCCACCTGACGGGAAAATAGAGAATCAGGGTTTTTGTTTATAATAACAGAGAGTTAATGTCTCAGTGGGCGCCACCTGACGGGAAAATAGAGAATCAGGGTTTTTGTTTATAATAACAGAGAGTTAATGTCTCAGTGGGCGCCACCTGACGGGAAAATAGAGAATCAGGGTTTTTGTTTATAATAACAGAGAGTTAATGTCTCAGTGGGCGCCACCTGACGGGAAAATAGAGAATCAGGGTTTTTGTTTATAATAACAGAGAGTTAATGTCTCAGTGGGCGCCACCTGACGGGAAAATAGAGAATCAGGGTTTTTGTTTATAATAACAGAGAGTTAATGTCTCAGTGGGCGCCACCTGACGGGAAAATAGAGAATCAGGGTTTTTGTTTATAATAACAGAGAGTTAATGTCTCAGTGGGCGCCACCTGACGGGAAAATAGAGAATCAGGGTTTTTGTTTATAATAACAGAGAGTTAATGTCTCAGTGGGCGCCACCTGACGGGAAAATAGAGAATCAGGGTTTTTGTTTATAATAACAGAGAGTTAATGTCTCAGTGGGCGCCACCTGACGGGAAAATAGAGAATCAGGGTTTTTGTTTATAATAACAGAGAGTTAATGTCTCAGTGGGCGCCACCTGACGGGAAAATAGAGAATCAGGGTTTTTGTTTATAATAACAGAGAGTTAATGTCTCAGTGGGCGCCACCTGACGGGAAAATAGAGAATCAGGGTTTTTGTTTATAATAACAGAGAGTTAATGTCTCAGTGGGCGCCACCTGACGGGAAAATAGAGAATCAGGGTTTTTGTTTATAATAACAGAGAGTTAATGTCTCAGTGGGCGCCACCTGACGGGAAAATAGAGAATCAGGGTTTTTGTTTATAATAACAGAGAGTTAATGTCTCAGTGGGCGCCACCTGACGGGAAAATAGAGAATCAGGGTTTTTGTTTATAATAACAGAGAGTTAATGTCTCAGTGGGCGCCACCTGACGGGAAAATAGAGAATCAGGGTTTTTGTTTATAATAACAGAGAGTTAATGTCTCAGTGGGCGCCACCTGACGGGAAAATAGAGAATCAGGGTTTTTGTTTATAATAACAGAGAGTTAATGTCTCAGTGGGCGCCACCTGACGGGAAAATAGAGAATCAGGGTTTTTGTTTATAATAACAGAGAGTTAATGTCTCAGTGGGCGCCACCTGACGGGAAAATAGAGAATCAGGGTTTTTGTTTATAATAACAGAGAGTTAATGTCTCAGTGGGCGCCACCTGACGGGAAAATAGAGAATCAGGGTTTTTGTTTATAATAACAGAGAGTTAATGTCTCAGTGGGCGCCACCTGACGGGAAAATAGAGAATCAGGGTTTTTGTTTATAATAACAGAGAGTTAATGTCTCAGTGGGCGCCACCTGACGGGAAAATAGAGAATCAGGGTTTTTGTTTATAATAACAGAGAGTTAATGTCTCAGTGGGCGCCACCTGACGGGAAAATAGAGAATCAGGGTTTTTGTTTATAATAACAGAGAGTTAATGTCTCAGTGGGCGCCACCTGACGGGAAAATAGAGAATCAGGGTTTTTGTTTATAATAACAGAGAGTTAATGTCTCAGTGGGCGCCACCTGACGGGAAAATAGAGAATCAGGGTTTTTGTTTATAATAACAGAGAGTTAATGTCTCAGTGGGCGCCACCTGACGGGAAAATAGAGAATCAGGGTTTTTGTTTATAATAACAGAGAGTTAATGTCTCAGTGGGCGCCACCTGACGGGAAAATAGAGAATCAGGGTTTTTGTTTATAATAACAGAGAGTTAATGTCTCAGTGGGCGCCACCTGACGGGAAAATAGAGAATCAGGGTTTTTGTTTATAATAACAGAGAGTTAATGTCTCAGTGGGCGCCACCTGACGGGAAAATAGAGAATCAGGGTTTTTGTTTATAATAACAGAGAGTTAATGTCTCAGTGGGCGCCACCTGACGGGAAAATAGAGAATCAGGGTTTTTGTTTATAATAACAGAGAGTTAATGTCTCAGTGGGCGCCACCTGACGGGAAAATAGAGAATCAGGGTTTTTGTTTATAATAACAGAGAGTTAATGTCTCAGTGGGCGCCACCTGACGGGAAAATAGAGAATCAGGGTTTTTGTTTATAATAACAGAGAGTTAATGTCTCAGTGGGCGCCACCTGACGGGAAAATAGAGAATCAGGGTTTTTGTTTATAATAACAGAGAGTTAATGTCTCAGTGGGCGCCACCTGACGGGAAAATAGAGAATCAGGGTTTTTGTTTATAATAACAGAGAGTTAATGTCTCAGTGGGCGCCACCTGACGGGAAAATAGAGAATCAGGGTTTTTGTTTATAATAACAGAGAGTTAATGTCTCAGTGGGCGCCACCTGACGGGAAAATAGAGAATCAGGGTTTTTGTTTATAATAACAGAGAGTTAATGTCTCAGTGGGCGCCACCTGACGGGAAAATAGAGAATCAGGGTTTTTGTTTATAATAACAGAGAGTTAATGTCTCAGTGGGCGCCACCTGACGGGAAAATAGAGAATCAGGGTTTTTGTTTATAATAACAGAGAGTTAATGTCTCAGTGGGCGCCACCTGACGGGAAAATAGAGAATCAGGGTTTTTGTTTATAATAACAGAGAGTTAATGTCTCAGTGGGCGCCACCTGACGGGAAAATAGAGAATCAGGGTTTTTGTTTATAATAACAGAGAGTTAATGTCTCAGTGGGCGCCACCTGACGGGAAAATAGAGAATCAGGGTTTTTGTTTATAATAACAGAGAGTTAATGTCTCAGTGGGCGCCACCTGACGGGAAAATAGAGAATCAGGGTTTTTGTTTATAATAACAGAGAGTTAATGTCTCAGTGGGCGCCACCTGACGGGAAAATAGAGAATCAGGGTTTTTGTTTATAATAACAGAGAGTTAATGTCTCAGTGGGCGCCACCTGACGGGAAAATAGAGAATCAGGGTTTTTGTTTATAATAACAGAGAGTTAATGTCTCAGTGGGCGCCACCTGACGGGAAAATAGAGAATCAGGGTTTTTGTTTATAATAACAGAGAGTTAATGTCTCAGTGGGCGCCACCTGACGGGAAAATAGAGAATCAGGGTTTTTGTTTATAATAACAGAGAGTTAATGTCTCAGTGGGCGCCACCTGACGGGAAAATAGAGAATCAGGGTTTTTGTTTATAATAACAGAGAGTTAATGTCTCAGTGGGCGCCACCTGACGGGAAAATAGAGAATCAGGGTTTTTGTTTATAATAACAGAGAGTTAATGTCTCAGTGGGCGCCACCTGACGGGAAAATAGAGAATCAGGGTTTTTGTTTATAATAACAGAGAGTTAATGTCTCAGTGGGCGCCACCTGACGGGAAAATAGAGAATCAGGGTTTTTGTTTATAATAACAGAGAGTTAATGTCTCAGTGGGCGCCACCTGACGGGAAAATAGAGAATCAGGGTTTTTGTTTATAATAACAGAGAGTTAATGTCTCAGTGGGCGCCACCTGACGGGAAAATAGAGAATCAGGGTTTTTGTTTATAATAACAGAGAGTTAATGTCTCAGTGGGCGCCACCTGACGGGAAAATAGAGAATCAGGGTTTTTGTTTATAATAACAGAGAGTTAATGTCTCAGTGGGCGCCACCTGACGGGAAAATAGAGAATCAGGGTTTTTGTTTATAATAACAGAGAGTTAATGTCTCAGTGGGCGCCACCTGACGGGAAAATAGAGAATCAGGGTTTTTGTTTATAATAACAGAGAGTTAATGTCTCAGTGGGCGCCACCTGACGGGAAAATAGAGAATCAGGGTTTTTGTTTATAATAACAGAGAGTTAATGTCTCAGTGGGCGCCACCTGACGGGAAAATAGAGAATCAGGGTTTTTGTTTATAATAACAGAGAGTTAATGTCTCAGTGGGCGCCACCTGACGGGAAAATAGAGAATCAGGGTTTTTGTTTATAATAACAGAGAGTTAATGTCTCAGTGGGCGCCACCTGACGGGAAAATAGAGAATCAGGGTTTTTGTTTATAATAACAGAGAGTTAATGTCTCAGTGGGCGCCACCTGACGGGAAAATAGAGAATCAGGGTTTTTGTTTATAATAACAGAGAGTTAATGTCTCAGTGGGCGCCACCTGACGGGAAAATAGAGAATCAGGGTTTTTGTTTATAATAACAGAGAGTTAATGTCTCAGTGGGCGCCACCTGACGGGAAAATAGAGAATCAGGGTTTTTGTTTATAATAACAGAGAGTTAATGTCTCAGTGGGCGCCACCTGACGGGAAAATAGAGAATCAGGGTTTTTGTTTATAATAACAGAGAGTTAATGTCTCAGTGGGCGCCACCTGACGGGAAAATAGAGAATCAGGGTTTTTGTTTATAATAACAGAGAGTTAATGTCTCAGTGGGCGCCACCTGACGGGAAAATAGAGAATCAGGGTTTTTGTTTATAATAACAGAGAGTTAATGTCTCAGTGGGCGCCACCTGACGGGAAAATAGAGAATCAGGGTTTTTGTTTATAATAACAGAGAGTTAATGTCTCAGTGGGCGCCACCTGACGGGAAAATAGAGAATCAGGGTTTTTGTTTATAATAACAGAGAGTTAATGTCTCAGTGGGCGCCACCTGACGGGAAAATAGAGAATCAGGGTTTTTGTTTATAATAACAGAGAGTTAATGTCTCAGTGGGCGCCACCTGACGGGAAAATAGAGAATCAGGGTTTTTGTTTATAATAACAGAGAGTTAATGTCTCAGTGGGCGCCACCTGACGGGAAAATAGAGAATCAGGGTTTTTGTTTATAATAACAGAGAGTTAATGTCTCAGTGGGCGCCACCTGACGGGAAAATAGAGAATCAGGGTTTTTGTTTATAATAACAGAGAGTTAATGTCTCAGTGGGCGCCACCTGACGGGAAAATAGAGAATCAGGGTTTTTGTTTATAATAACAGAGAGTTAATGTCTCAGTGGGCGCCACCTGACGGGAAAATAGAGAATCAGGGTTTTTGTTTATAATAACAGAGAGTTAATGTCTCAGTGGGCGCCACCTGACGGGAAAATAGAGAATCAGGGTTTTTGTTTATAATAACAGAGAGTTAATGTCTCAGTGGGCGCCACCTGACGGGAAAATAGAGAATCAGGGTTTTTGTTTATAATAACAGAGAGTTAATGTCTCAGTGGGCGCCACCTGACGGGAAAATAGAGAATCAGGGTTTTTGTTTATAATAACAGAGAGTTAATGTCTCAGTGGGCGCCACCTGACGGGAAAATAGAGAATCAGGGTTTTTGTTTATAATAACAGAGAGTTAATGTCTCAGTGGGCGCCACCTGACGGGAAAATAGAGAATCAGGGTTTGTCTTTTTGTTTATAATAACAGAGAGTTAATGTCTCAGTGGGCGCCACCTGACGGGAAAATAGAGAATCAGGGTTTGTCTTTTTGTTTATAATAACAGAGAGTTACCTACCTCAGTGGGCGCCACCTGACGGGAAAATAGAGAATCAGGGTTTGTCTTTTTGTTTATAATAACAGAGAGTTACCTACCTCAGTGGGCGCCACCTGACGGGAAAATAGAGAATCAGGGTTTGTCTTTTTGTTTATAATAACAGAGAGTTACCTACCTCAGTGGGCGCCACCTGACGGGAAAATAGAGAATCAGAGTTTGTCTTTTTGTTTACAATAACAGAGAGTTACCAACCTCAGTGGTGCAGTTGTTAACGCGTTGGACTTTGGATCTGGAGGTTGGTGGTTCGAGTCCGAGTCAAGTCATAAAATTTATCTAGGTGTAATAATCGGGGAAAGATATTTGTGACAAGCTTTTCAGTATGCTTAACACAATTAAAAATTCCATCCTTCCTTATTTCCTTCATAATAATGCTCATTTTGGTTCTGGTTCAGAGCAAGGAACTTAGTCAGTTGTACCTAAAACCTAATTATTTAAATGATAAAAAAAAGTAGCCTCCGTGGCCGAATGAATATCACACTAGGTTTGCACTCCGGAGGTCCCGGGTTCGATTCCCGGCGGGGTCGAAGTTTTTTTCGGTTCTATGATTGGAGTTCGGGGTTCACTCAGACTCGTGAGGACAATTGAGTAGCTACTTCAATCGAGTAGCGACCAGTGGCGACATTAGGTACCAGTATAAAATGATGACCCGAGTAAATGAGAATTATTAAATAAAGGAGGCACGTAGTCATGCTGTGATACCCACAAAAGTTGTGGAGAAGCTCTCTGCTTTACCACAAAGAATGGAACAGTTGCGCTTACTTGGGTGATGTTTCAAAGTCATAGAGCAGGAAAAATGAGGACCAACGGAATTTTTCTTTTTCTTCTACGACTTCTAGATACCGAGATAAATCGATCTAAAAAATACCGGTAAATCGTGAAGTTTGTCGTCACGGCATACGCTCCCGTAGGCGATGACGTCATAATTTTTGACTCCCGCTTCGTTTGTTCGCAAGCGTTTTTGCGCATTTTGACGTGAAATCTGACGTCACAACTCTTTGAACTTTTTCATTAGAACGGCAATTAAAAATTGAATTTTCGACCTTTTAAAGTTACTTTTTCGGAGTTTTGACCTCAGATTTGGATTTTTCACAACTTTTTACGACCTGTTATTAATAATATTTTCCCAATAATGGAGGAGTTCTCCATTATTACAATTACTTACGGGCTTCATAAATTACGGGCCTCCGATTTTTTTTTTTTTTTTTGAAGAATTACCTACATTGCGCACTAAAGGGTTAAAGATCAAAATGGTTGTTTTTTTTTTGTTTGTTTTGTTTACAACGAGATCAAAAATCCCCGGGAACCCTCAATCTGGCAACCTTATACGTTATAATGGCAACCCTGGTTTTGTTTTAAAATTCTCTGTGGTAAGGGCGGCTTAAGCAAAATGAGGAACGTGCATGGGGGGGATTGGGATAAAATTTTTAATTTGATTAAAATTTACCGAGTTTCGAACCCGTAACTCTTCAACTGTGGATAGGGTAGTTTTCAGAGTGGCACGTACCGTACCAAAAAACAATAACGACATAATTATTTTTTTTTGTACCTACTCATTTAAATGTAAACTGGCAACTTGTGAGGCTTCTTTGCTGATGTCCTAAAAGTCAGTGCAGTACCTAGGTACTATCTGATCTTTTGAATGGCTAGGAATGTTTGAATTCTTGATCCTAGGGTTAGGGTTAGGAAAGGGCATATTTATATATATTATGGCCCATCCAATGGTGGCATTAAAAACATGGCCCAACCCCGGGAAGTGGCACTTTTTGAACAAAAATGGTCTCATGACTCATCCTAGGATAAAAATTCCTAGTCGCTCAAAAGATAAAGGGGTAGGTACCTGTGATAATATCTACCTATCATGTGATAATATCCACCTATCTACCTATCATGTATCATGTTTTACTTCCGCATTCTGTCATTAGCCAATCACAAGAGACCATGACGTCAGCCAATCACAAGAGACCATGAAGTCAGTCATAAAACCGTGAGGCTGGAAGTCAGGGGAGTGAGGAGAGCGACGATGTAAAAAGTAGGAAAGATTTTGTGTTTGGTGTAAATGTGTGTGTGTTTTATGTTCTACAATAAAAAGGCCAGTTAATCAATGTAAATAAAATAGTGTGTTCATCATTTATTAGTAGATAGAATATAACATGGTGTCAGGTGTGAACCAAGTCGAGCCAAGCCTAAGCCTACTTTGAAAATGTGGTAGAATC
>NW_007433350.1:0-452 GCF_000475195.1 Diaphorina citri
TTACACTCTAACAGAGTCTAACATGACTCTGTACACCAGGGCCTCGGGCATTCTCTTCCGCCCAACCTCCCAACTCTGCCTGCCTGCATACCTACCTGTTCCCTCACATAATGAAGTACCTAGGTATGTTACGTAGGAGGTATCAGTTGACAGTTGACGATTCTCTGTTGAATATATCTTTGTTTTATTATTATTGTCTTCTGCTTCTTCTTCCTCGTCTTCTTCTGCTTCTTCTTCCTCGTCTTCTTCTGCTTCTTCTTCCTTGTCTTCTTCTGCTTCTTCTTCCTTGTCTTCTTCTGCTTCTTCTTCCTTGTCTTCTTCTTCTTCTTTTTCTTTCTTCTTCTTCTTCTTCATCATCTTCTTTCTTTTTTTCAATTCGGTTTTCTATCTCCGTATAGTTGTTCAGTTGTCGCTGCCCCCAAGATATGTATCTTCATTTTGATCCGATGCCA
>NW_007433351.1:0-452 GCF_000475195.1 Diaphorina citri
ACAGTAATCACCCCCCATTTCCTCTCTGATGTCCAGCACTAGTAAATAGGTAGGTACCCTGGAATTCACTTGTACTTGAACACTACAGGAAATGGTGTGGTAGAAAACTTAACAATAAAACAGGTAGATACGTACAGTGTACTCTTCTTCTAATCACAACCTAATCAGGTCTATTCTATCATTTTTATAACAAGTAAACAATTAAGAAATACATAAATAAAATAAATAATAATAACAACATACCTACAGTTAGCAATACAAAAATGACTACGGCACTACAGGAAATGGTGTGGTAGAAAACTTAACAATAAAACAGGTAGATTCGTACAGTGTACTCTTCTTCTAATCACAACCTAATTAGGTCTATTCTATCATTTATAACAAGTAAACAATTAAGAAATACATAAATAAAATAAATAATAATAACAACATACCTACAGTTAGCAATACAA
>NW_007433352.1:0-452 GCF_000475195.1 Diaphorina citri
CGCTGCTCATTTCCCCCTTTTTTTGTGTTAACCTTCATCCCCCCAGGATATGTGAATGTGTAGACTGTATAATGACAATCTTCAGGTTCATGCTTTTTAAAAAAATTCTCCTGCGGAGCTGAAGATTAGGATTTCGATGAGGCTGAATTTCTAAAGATTTTAGACCATTTGTATAATGACAAACTTCAGGTTCATGCTTTTTAAAAAAATTCTCCTGCGGAGCTGAAGATTAGGATTTCGATGAGGCTGAATTTCTAAAGATTTTAGACCAAAATGTTCAAAAATTTTGCCTGCGGCGCTGTTATTATGTTCTACATTGTTATTATATTCTAAAAAAAATGCCAGTTCACTTATAGTAAATACCTATTAGGGGCCCAAAGCCAGATCAAAGAGAAATGGCTGTAGTAGTCTTGAGGTCATTATCTTGGTCAAAGGTCATTTATCTTGAAAAA
>NW_007433353.1:0-452 GCF_000475195.1 Diaphorina citri
AAATCAAGAATAATAATAAACTGAATATTAAACAAATTATGTAGGTACATAGGTACTGATTTTCTCTAATCACTACGGACTAAAAAATTCCCGGAGGGACGGACCCTGCTTGTTCATTATAATGTATTTAGGACTTATTCGGTGGGTAAAAAATCGTGATTCTTTTACATTAGATTCGTACTCGTATACCTACAGTGCTTTCTCCCTATAATATGATGGTAGGCAGTTACCTGGCGCTTTCCGGTACTATCCAAGGTGTAATAACTGCCACCAGGAGCGGTAGTGAGGTTATAACACATAGGTATTGCCAGTTAGCAACATAGTAGGCAATCCACGGTAACAGACTCGCAGCCAGGGTGAAAAATATGGCGATACTCATGTTAGCTACAAATGTACGCCATGATGGCCCCACGTACTCCAGCACTGCAAAACAAAAGCAGTAGATTGCATTA
>NW_007433354.1:0-452 GCF_000475195.1 Diaphorina citri
ACGTAGATATGTTCTACTCAGCAGCAGAAGACTAAGAAAAATCCCTTTCAAAAGTGTAAATAAATCAAAATTATTTAGAAAAAAAAAATCCCCCAAAAAATATTGTTATGACTTGTGGGATTAAAAAATAAGAAATCCCTGAAAAAATCGTTCCGTGGGATTAAAGAAATAAATAAGAAATTCGGGTAGTCTTATTTCCCTTCTTTCGCGCTTTCTCCCTCCCTTTTCGCCTATTTTTCTCACCATCCCTCCCCTCTGTTTTTCTCAATTCTCAAAAAATCTGTCGCCTATAATACCTTGATTTACAATTGGAAAACAAGGAAAAGCATAGGAACGTACAGAAAACAAAAGAATTTTATTTATTAGAAGATTTTTTTAAAAGTGATAAAATATCACCCACTTTTTTATCCAAATGAAAGAAAAAGAAGCAAACAGTAGGCTCTACGAAGAAA
>NW_007433355.1:0-452 GCF_000475195.1 Diaphorina citri
TCATCCAGATACGTGAGCTTTCAAGTACATAATATGTACAAATACATTTTACATAGATAAATTATGTCTGCCACATATTATCTAGAAATATATTACTGTGTACTGTCCTGTTTTTATTTTGTTATACGCCATTTTCCCAGTCTATAACAGGCATTTGTCTCCATACAATACCATCGGATATTAGTTTGAGGTAACGAGGTGTGTAGGTATTTAGTATTATGCTATTAGTTCTGGTTATATTCTCAAGGTGGACTAATTAGAAGCCCAGACTAATTAGAATAAGAACACAATGTCTCATAGTCCATATGTCATTCTTAACATTTGTGCATATGTCTAATGTAGGAGTAGGATATGTATTACGTATGATGTAGGTAAGTAATGTAGGTATGAGAATCTCTAACACACGTGGACAATGTAGGTATTACTATTTATATCACATCAGTAGCAGAGTA
>NW_007433356.1:0-452 GCF_000475195.1 Diaphorina citri
TGCAAGTAATGAGTCAAAATATTTACGCCACTACAAGTAATGAGTCAAAATATTTAAGCCACTACAAGTAATGAGTCAAAATATTTACGCCACTGCAAGTAATGAGTCAAAATATTTACGCCATTACAAGTAATGAGTCAAAATATTTACGCCACTACAAGTAATGAGTCAAAATATTTACGCCACTACAAGTATTGAGTCAAAATATTTACGCCCCTACAAGTAATGAGTCAAAATATTTACGCCACTGTAAGTAATGGGTCAAAATATTTACACCACTGCAAGTAATGAGTCAAAATATTTACGCCGCTGCAAGTAATGAGTCAAAATATTTACGCCATTACAAGTAATGAGTCAAAATATTTACGCCACTACAAGTAATGAGTTAAGATGGGGCAAATGTTTTCTTTATTCGTCGCGTCTCTAGCAGCACGACATCGCCGTAAATTATT
>NW_007433357.1:0-452 GCF_000475195.1 Diaphorina citri
ATAATAATAATAAAATACTGATTTGAATCTGTTTGACGAAGATGGGGACTGATGAAATACATTCGGTTTTCAGGAACAGTTTACCATGTAAACGTCCTTGGAGACCTGAACTAAACCAAATGGGACTCAATAATTCAAAGCGTCCCACAAGAATCATCATGCAAGTACTTCTAGAAACAAGAAATGACACACTAGATGGAAAAAAAACATTCTTACATAATATGGACAGCAATTATATAGTTACTTTCCGTGCCCCGATCACCATATTGTCATATCTTATGTCTCCAGTATGTGGCCACGGCCACTTCTTTAGTAATTACCTACACAGTATTAGTAAAAGCAAATGAGGAGACAAGGATCTATCATTCAACCTCGGAAATGAACAGAATTTGGAGCAAAATCACCAGAAACTCCCCAGATCCACCACTGACGTCAGAAGCCCTCAACTTTGA
>NW_007433358.1:0-452 GCF_000475195.1 Diaphorina citri
TGTCGCGGTTGAGGTGAGGATAGACAGGCCCCGTTGGTGGATGATTGTCATTTTCGACTGGAAATTCACACAAAGAAATTCCAAATAAAGGTTCGAAAATATCGGAATTACATAGCCATGCATGTGGTAACGCGCTTGCTAAAAATAGCCATTCAGAAGGTCCCGGGTTCGAATCCCACCATCGACAAAAATTGCCACTCGTTTTTCAATTGCAAATATTTCAACGGGTTACTTTCTCTTGTTCTTGTGTTGACCCAGCACCTAAATGAGAAGTACTTTGTCTCTTCTCGCCCATCTGATGAGAGGCATACTGCGAGATGGGACCGGACGATGCACGGGATGCTACCACACAGACCACAGGCGTCGAATGTAGTAGTTGAGTCATTGCTAGGTAATACTACTTACCTTTCCGCTTTTTGGTCGGTATTTCTGGACCCGCTTGGAGCCGCGTT
>NW_007433359.1:0-452 GCF_000475195.1 Diaphorina citri
CACATTGCATAAAAGCATAAAACTATTTTTTTTTATTATTATTAAATAGTACAGACACTACAGTACATCATTGTTATGTACCTACCTATTTCTATCTACCTTTTTTTTTAAATTTTATGCGCAATTTATGGATGTTGTAAATTTATATATACATTTATTTCATTTTTATATCAAATTAAAAATTATAAAAAATATTGTGATCTAATCATACATACATATTTATCAAACAAAAGTTTGTCCAAAATCCATGCCTATGTATTTTGGTCTTTGTACAAAAAAATATTTCTAGACACCCACCCACGATCCAAATGGATTAGCCTTTGTAGGGTAGCATGTCTACTTTTAAGTACTTCTTGTAAGCGTTAGCAGGCTGCAGGTTCGATTCCAGCCTGGCGCAGATTACATCCTAAACAGAAGATAATAATAATAATATGTAGTGCCTATTTATACTG
>NW_007433360.1:0-452 GCF_000475195.1 Diaphorina citri
TGTTTCAGTAGACAGGGAGAGATGATGGCGTAACCTTACCCCATACCTATCTCACCTTTCAATTTGTTATTCTCCTGAATATTCCTTGTATTCCATCATTTTCCTCGTCTCTTATAAAGAACAATGAGATGAAGGAAGGGAATGTAATGTAAAACTGAACTGGTTGAGCATCTACAAAATTTTGTAGTTGAACACCGACTTTCTGTCAGTTTGTATGAAATTTTGCTGCAACAATCTGAGAAGTCAAACTGTACAACTAAATAATCCTTCTACCCTCTCGTTTCTCACATTACTTCCCATCCTCGAAGAACAAACAACTTCTAACTCTAACTACATCTTATACTTGATCAACGTGGATTGTGGACTAGGGGAAATAAATTATACTTTACGTTATACCCTTGTTCTGTTTTCTCTTCTCTTCCCTAACCTCCTTCTCCACTTTCCTTTCCCTT
>NW_007433361.1:0-452 GCF_000475195.1 Diaphorina citri
GTAACTTACCAGAGGACCCGGTACATAGAGTTCTCCGAAGTCAGTAACCATGAGCATGGTAATAACCTTCTCAATGTCGCCTGTGTAGTCTTCAAGTCTTGATCTATACCAAACCTAAAGCCCGGTATAACCAGCCTAGCTAGCTTGGTTGGTAGCGCTCCAAGGTTTAAGTGTAGGGGTAAATAGCCCCAAAAGATGTGTTAAGCTTATACAAATCAGGATAGAACTCCATAGATGCTGTGTAAAAATCATCAAAAACCAGTCTAGTTAGCTTGGTTGGTAGCGCGTCTGCCTTGTAAGTGCTAGCTAGCTAGGCCGCCGGTTAGATTTAGCACCCGGGGCGGATTTTATCCTGAACGGATAATGTTCGTTCGCGGAGCGGCTGGCTTTCTCCTATCCTGTCTTCCTTCTCTCTTCGATTTCGGGACGATAAGACCATAGCAGTTGCAGTT
>NW_007433362.1:0-452 GCF_000475195.1 Diaphorina citri
TCTCTACCACCTAACCCGTAGAGCTCCATTATTATGTGGTCAAATTCTCAAATAAATGAGGATAAAATTCCATACCTCCGCTGGGATCGAACCCACGCCCACCTGATTACCAGGCGAGCGTCTTGACCACTACACCACCGAGGCAGGTCAAAATATAAAGGTTAGAACAAAATTATGTTGTTCATAGGTAGGGGACATACTGCGGGATGGGCATGCTACGATACAGACCATTTGGGTTTAATGTAGCGGTTGTTCCGTTGTTATAAAATAAAATCGGCAGTGAAACACTCATCCGCCAGGTCGTGGGTTCGATTCCAGCCCGCGGCGAACTTTATCCTAAACAGATAATGTTCATTCTGGAAACGGCTGACCTTCTATCCTGTCTTCTTCCTTTCTTTGATTTCGGGATGATGAAATCTCCGTTGTTGTTGTTTTTTTTTTTTTTTTTTTTT
>NW_007433363.1:0-452 GCF_000475195.1 Diaphorina citri
TGTAAAGGAGTTGTAAAAGGAATAAGGAGTGCCCTCTCTATGGCGTGATCATGAGTGGTGTAGGGTGTTTGTGGGCCCGATTAGGAATAAGGCCTCTCACACATTGGAAGCGTATTCGCGCAACCCTTGACAAATGGAGTGTGCCCGAAGGCTTGTGATGTATTCCAATCCATTCGACCCCGACACTATTTTCTAAGGTTTGGATTTTTAGTTTTTTAAACGACGCGACGTAGCGTCATGCGACTGTGCGCTACTGCAAGTCGCGAGACTACGCTTCCAACATGCGATACCGAGATGTCAAGTGACACCTACCTATTTCACTTTATATTAATCTCTTCTTCGGCGTTCTATTTTGTTGCAGATATAGGCATTACTCACGGTGCCTATAATGCCATGAAGACTTTCAGTAGTTCCGTCGCCTTCCAAGTGCAGTTTTCCCTCCAGTAGTTCCC
>NW_007433364.1:0-452 GCF_000475195.1 Diaphorina citri
TGATTTTAAATCATTACATGAAAGTAAAATCAAATCAAGAATGATAATAAACTGAATATTAAACAAATTAGGTAGGTATTCTTTAACCACGATTGAATAAACTACGGCCTAAAAAATTCCCGGAGGGACGGACCCAGCTTGTTTTTCTTCTCCTTCTTTTCCTTCTTCTTCTTCTTTTTCTTCTTCTTCTCCTTCTTAGCCACCGGCGCCGGTGACAGCACTTTGAATGCCCAATTTCCAATGGAACACTGAAGTAACGTTGTGTATGGTTTTTATCCGATGGGTGACCATTTGGACAATCGTGTAGGTACTGTTGGCTTTTCCCCATCCTACTCAGACCAAATGAGGTTAATATGAAGTGGCGGGTAGCTTGTCGTACTCGTATACCCCATCATTAAAAACCTTAGCAGTTATAGAGTTAAATCCTTGAAAAAAAAAAAAAAAAAAAAAAA
>NW_007433365.1:0-452 GCF_000475195.1 Diaphorina citri
ATTTTTACTTTCTATTACTACAGTATAGCGGAGCTATACTAGTAATGAAAGTATTGCAATCGGTCCAAATTTTTTTCGATCCCCTCTTCCATTTTGGGACGATAAGACCTCAGTGGTCCCAGTTCCCTCTGTCAAACCTCTGAAAGAAGAAGCAGCAGAAGAAGACTACCTATTATGCACATTTTTTTTTCCACCACAAAATCTTTTAATGGTGGTAACCCAATATTTTGAAAGAGATAAACAAATCGAGCTTACTCAAAGGTCATAAAAATAAAATATCTTACTGCAAGCTTTGAACTTGAGTACAAGATACTCGCACATGGGTACAGATTAAGTATTTTTGTTTACTATAAATCAACCCAATGTTTAAAGGGATTTAAAGAAATCAAAACAAGGATTTAATGATTTAAACAAATAAGGGTTTACGAAGAATAATAATAAAAGTGCTTATT
>NW_007433366.1:0-452 GCF_000475195.1 Diaphorina citri
AAAAGAGAGAATAAGAAAGGGAGAGAAAAAGAGAGATAGGGAGAGAGAGAGAGATAAAGAGAGAAAGGAAAGGGAGAGGGAGAAAGAGAAAGAAGGAAGGGAGCTAAGATAGATGAGAAAAAAGACTCGTAAAGGAAATAAATTGTAGAGCATGAGGGGGAGGGAGAGAGGGGGAGGATAAACAGAGAGGTGTGAGGACTAGAGGGACAGAAATAGAATAGGTGGGGAAACATAGGAGGGAGAAAGAAAAGAGAAGTAGGAAGGGAGGGAGAGATAGAGCTAGAGAAAGGCCAAAGTGGTGAGAAGGGAGTAGGATATCGACCCTTTCCTTTCATTATCTACCCTCCCTCCCTCTCTATCTCTCTCTCTCTCTTCTGTTTCGTTCTATCTCTTTCCTGGCTTTATAAAGTAAACAAGTAAAATGTATTAACCACTAGTTGAATATAGCTTCA
>NW_007433367.1:0-452 GCF_000475195.1 Diaphorina citri
TTTTATGAAGAAAGAGTTAGAATTCAATATCTGGAACGATGAAATGAAATGTTTGTGAGTGAGGCGCAACGGTATGGAGGTGTGACGAAAGTTTTGTGACTCATTAGAAAAGAAAAGTTTAGTGGGAAGGTGTTGATGTAATTATCAAAGTTAAGTAACTAGGAGCATATACTATATATGTACAGCCGTAAACATTTTATACATATACAGTGTACAGTGTGGGTTGTGGTGGTGCATGGACGTTCCCATTCTAAATAATATTGAACTTTATACAGAAACGAGGCATTCCTCTCATGTTAAAGCTGAAACACTTAGTTGTGTCCACACATTTAAATTAAATAAATCAATTAAAACATTAAATAAAGATCCCAGGAAACACACTCATAACAAATAACTCTCTCACTGGGAAGGTGGCCCTGTAGGAGTTCTATGTACAATGTAAAAGTACATGA
>NW_007433368.1:0-2844 GCF_000475195.1 Diaphorina citri
ATGCGCTACCTCATGCACATATTCAACAATCTGAGGAGAGTTTGTAGTAATAAAATTCTTAGAATGATATACCACTCTGCATATGTGCATGGGGTGGTGCATATGACAATACCTTGAACCCATTAAGACGGACACAAAACATACTGCTTAGGATTATTTTAAAAAAAGACAGACTGTTTCATACTAACACACTATACGAACTCTTTGACGTCTTCCCACTAACTGACCTATACTTTTACAAACTGACATTATACTCTATAAAAAGAGAGCATCTATGGCCTGTAAATGACAACCCTTACCAGACTAGACGAACTGGACAAATACAAACAATACGAATTCATAAATCTTTGACATGTAGGCATTTTTCATACTTGGGACGGAAATTTTACAGTACAATACCTTTGGAACTAAAAATGCTGAAAGATCGACCTCTAATTCTCAAATATAAAACAAAGGAATGGTTAAAAACACAAAACTTTGAAATAAACACTTTTTTACCAATATCGTAAATTTAATACCTATCTATATCTACTTACTAATATCACTGTTTTCGAAGAAAGGAATTTCTGTTATTTATATTGTTTGTAACCCAACACCAGCTTTGCTGAAAGGGTTACAAAAACTTTCAAATGTTATTACTTTATTAACGAGCCAGAATCATAAGCATACATTTTTTGTTTTTGTTCTATTATGTTTTGAGTTCTGCTTGATTTATTAATAAATATTATGAAAGTATTTGCTTGAAAAAAAAAATTCTCTGTTTCTGTATATTATCTTTATTTCTCTGTACATTATCTTTATTTATTTATTATTATTTTTTACTTTCTATTTTAAATTCAGATAGGGTTCTTCTTTTTCTTTAGATAGGGTAATACAGGGGTTGGATGGAAGAGAATGCCCTAGGCATTAATCCCGCCCCTGAGTTAGTTTATTCGGGATAATTAAATATAAAAAAAGTAATAAATAATAATAATAGTAATAAGAGATATTAATAAATAAATAATAATAATATAATAATAATAAATAATAATAATAAATAATAATAATAATAATATAATAATAATAGAATAATAATAAATAATAATAATATAAATAAATAATAATATAATAATAATAATAATAATAATGAATAAATAATAAATAAAATAATATACGGTAAAATTAATAATGCCCTGTGGGCCTTCGCCCTTAATTTTGTTACCCCCGGTGTTGGGGGTTTCCCTGTTTAAAAAAAAGCTCACCATCCTCAAAGATAAGGCTACATTTTTCAAATGGGTTTTTTCACCCGTAAACCGCGTGAAGTTTTTTTTGTAGGGGGTTTTTGCCAGGATTTTAGGGGGATTTACAAGCGAGTTTCCAGCGTTTTTTTTTTTTTTTATTGCCCAACCTTCTTTTCGGTACCCAAATGGCTTGGGAGCGGTATTTGACCTTGCCCAGTAGTGCTTTTTTACCCGACCCGGGCCCGCTTTAATATCCCCGTTGGTTTACTTGTTTAAAAAGCTCCTATCTCAGGATTACAGCTACAGTTTTCTGGGTTTTTTTTCAACCCGGTAATCGCGGTGAAAAAAGTTTTTGTAAGGTTTTTTACCAAGGGGATTTTTTAGGGATTTTTTACAGGCGAGTATTCCAATTGGCAACCTTTGACTGGCAGTACATAAAGGCCTGGAGCGTACTTGACCCTGCAGAGTGGTAGTGCCTTTTTACCCCCGAAGAACCGGGAGGCTTTTTAAACACGCAAAAGGTTTAAGCCTTTTTCAAAAGTTGGCCTCCAAAAAGTTAAGAATCCCCTCGGAAAGGGTTTACTTTTAAAATTCCCCCCGAAAAGATAACTCCCCTAGTTCGCGCACAAAAGGCCTTGAAGGGAAATAGCGCTTCCTTTTTTTTTCACCCAAACTTCGGTATCAGGCAGGGGGATCTAGTCGCACAAGCTTGAAGAAATAGCGCCTTCTTTTTTTTTTTCACAACTGGTATCAGCAGGGATATTGGAAAATAATAACATTATTATTTCCCCCTGCCTGATTTTTCCATATTCCCTGCCTATAACATAAGGCGAAGGCCACACGACAGTGAGACAGCCAAGACATCCAGCCAGAGCCACAGACAGACAGGGGTATCTTCCTGAATAGGTTTGGACCAGCTCGGATATCATTTAATAATTTTCCAGAAAAATGGTCCTTGTGCGCTTTTACCACCAACGTTTAAAACAAGGTCTTTTGGTATTTCGGTTTTTGGTTTTTTTTAAAAAAGTGTTAAAAGAGTGTGTTTACTCGAGACTAGAGCTTTAAACAAGCGGCTGCTGGATACTTGAGTTTCGGCTCTTCTTAAATCTATTGTGAAGCCAGCTAGTAAAATTCTGGCCAAAATCCGCAATGGAATACAATTCGATGCGGCTCCTTCCGGGTTATTTACCTACCCACCGGAACCGTGTGATATAACACCCTATTTCCCCTCTTGCCCGAGGATATCAGAACCTAAATTTTAGTAATGTACTTTCATTTTAATTTTTTAGTTTAGTTCTTATTATTATTTGACTTATAACTTGTTTAATCCATCCATTGTATCCAATAAGAAATTGGTGCTAGCTTATTTGATGCCTGGTTTTTTTAAGGGCCTCCTGCCCTGGGTCGAACAATATGATGATAACATTATTTCCTTCCTGCCTGAATTTTTTTGCAGTTACAGCCTGGAGGGAAGATGGAAAATAATAATAATAATAATAAAAATGTGAAATATTCCTAAAATGTTATAAATGTTTGTCCATGTGTTTTGTTTTATTGTTTTACTATTTAATTGTTTTCTTTAGCTTTTAACTTATTTCTTTTTTTTTTTATTACTTTTTTATTG
>NW_007433368.1:6955-10247 GCF_000475195.1 Diaphorina citri
CCAAATTGTTTGTTTACTTATAATGTTATTGTCGAAAGAAAATTTATCAGTCTATTATGAACAACTTTTCAATATTTTACCAAAAACATTTGAGTATGTTCAGCTATTGGTCTGTAATTTTTGCAGTATTTGTTTTGATTCCTTTTTTTAAACCACCCAGGAACAACAATACTGATTTTTTTTTTTTTTTTTGAAATGTCTGGGAAAATACCACTTTGTCAAACTTAGATTAAAGATATGGTTAAGAGGGTTTATGATAAAGTGAGATAGTCTTTTTTTAGGTTTGTACTTCTATTCATCATGTCTGCTGAACAGTCGTTTCTTAGTTTCATGAGATTTTTATTTATTCTCAGGATTGGTTACATTGAAACCATGTCTACGTTAGTTTGTTTCCATTTGCACTTTTGGTAGAATTGCTTTGTATTACTGGTATGTTAGATTGTTTTCCTGATTGTTCGAATTATTTCTTCCGCTACACTTTTAACAACTTGGACTAAAATATTTATTTTATTTCTTTAGCAGCTATTTCTTTGTTATTTTCAGCATCAATTGTAATTTCCATTTACTATAAGAGATTTAATTCCCCAGATTTTTAGGTTTCTTACTTGGTGTTTGTTTATACTATGTATTACTCTCCAAAGTTTTGTTTGGATCATGTTCATTATCTTTAATTTCTTTTTTCATAATAATCATCTTTGCTTTTTCTTAATACAAGATGTTACTGTATTTTTTACCCTTTTATAGTATTCCTAATTAATCTTACATTATGTTGGATGTTTCCCTTTACTTGTTGGTGCTAATTTATTCTCGTTCGTATCGACTCTTATTAAATTTGTAGTTATCTCACGGTTTAATGGGTTTTTAATTTATTTTGTTGTTGTTTTAGTCATAGAGAATTATTTATATGTCTTGTGATTTGTCATTCAAATGACCTGCAGTAACCTCAATTAGACATCATTTAGTTAATAACATCATACAGTTGCATATATCAAATAATGTAGCATCCAAGGCTGAGATCATGAAGTATTAATAAGATCTTATGAGTCAAACACAGTACTCATATTACTCATAATTTGATAATCAAGCTAAAAGCCTTCCTTGAGTAATAGAGATACAAAGTAAAGATCAATAAAATCCATAAATGATGATTTACTTGATGAATATTTGACAAATGTTAACTGGATGATGTTATGATACCTAAATGGGATTGTCAATGAGGCTACTGCAGCATTTAATAACAAATTAAAAGCACATATAAAATATTCTCTTATGACTAAAACAACAACAAATAAATTAAAACCCATTAAACCGCGTGGATAACTACAAATTTAATAAAGTCGATTACGAACGAGAGATAAATTAGCAACAACAAGTAAAGAAAACATCCAACAAATGTAAGATTAATAGAATACTATAAAAGGGGTAAAAAATACAGTAACACTTGTTATTAGAAAGCAAAAGATGAATTATTATGAAAAAGAAATTAAAGATAATGAACATGATTCCAAAAAACTTTGGAGAGTAATACATAAGTATTAAACAACACCAAAGTAAAACTAAAATCTGGAAATTAATCTCTTATAGTAAATGGAAATACAATTGATGCTGAAAATAACAAAGAAATAGCTGGCTAAAGAAAATAAATAAATATTTTAGTCAAGTTGGTAAAAGTGTAGCGGAAGAAATAATTCAACAATCAGGAAATCAATCTAACATAAGTAATACAAATAGCAATTCTAACCAAAGTGCAAATGGAAACAAACTAGACATGTTCAATGTAAACAATCCTGAAGAAGTAAATAAAATCATCATGAAACTAAGAAACGATTGTTTCAGCAGGACATGATGAAATAGAAGTACAAACCTTAAAAAAGATATCTCACTTTATCATAAACCCTTTAACGCCATATCTTTAATCTAAGTTTGACAAGTGGTATTTTCCCAGACATTTTCAAAACAGCTATTGTTGTTTCCTGTGTTTAAAAAAGGAAGCAAAACAAATATGCAAAATTACAGACCAATAGCTATACTATCAAATGTTGGTAAAATATTGGAAAAGGTTGTTTCATAATAGACTGGATAAATTTCTTTCGGACAATAACATTATAAGTAAACAACAATTTGGGTTTACTAAAAGGAATTGGGACTGAAGATGCCCTAATCGAATTAACATCTTTTTTGCATGAAAATTTAGATAAAAATAAAAAAATAATTTCAGCATTTTTAGACATCCGTAAAGCGTATGAATCCGTAGACCACAACTTACTTTTGACTGAACTAGGTAACATAGGACTAGAACATACTGTACTGACATGGTTTAGGTCATACTTGACAGACAGACGACAAATAGTTAGACTAAACAACTACAAGACTGACCCTCTGACTTGCCCGATGTATTCAATTCCAACCGGTTCAACTTTAGGCCCCGCCCTCTTCAATATTTATATCAATAATTTACCAAAATCTAGTAAAGGAAAGGTGTTTTGTTATGCGGATGACGCTTGCATTGTTTACGCGGGCGCTAACTGGGACTCGACATTTGACTTAGCTACTCGAGACTTGATTGACGTACATAAATGGTATACATCCATGTCATTACAACTTAACCTGACCAAAACTAAATACATGACATTATCAATAACTTCGACTGGACAACCACCAGATAACATGACCCTTACAATCCCCTCCTCTGACAACCAACTAACTTACTTGGACAAGACAACTAACATCCGGTACTTAGGAGTATTTATTGATCACCACCTTAAATGGACAGTTCACACTCAAACTTTAACTAAGAAAATGCGCTACCTCATGCACATATTCAACAATCTGAGGAGAGTTTGTAGTAATAAAATTCTTAGAATGATATACCACTCTTTTGCTCAATCTCTCCTTCAGTATTGCATATGTGCATGGGGTGGTGCATATGACAATACCTTGAACCCACTAAGACGGACACAAAACATACTGCTTAGGATTATTTTAAAGAAAGACAGACTGTTTCATACTAACACACTATACGAACTCTTTGACGTCTTCCCACTAACTGACCTATACTTTTACAAACTGACATTATACTCTATAAAAAGAGAGCATCTATGGCCTGTAAATGACAACCCTTACCAGACTAGACGAACTGGACAAATACAAACAATACGAATTCATAAATCTTTGACATGTAGGCATTTTTCATACTTGGGACGGAAATTTTACTGTACAATACCTTTGGAACTAAAAATGCTGAAAGATCGACCTCTAATTCTCAAATATAAAACAAAGGAATGGTTAAAGA
>NW_007433369.1:0-452 GCF_000475195.1 Diaphorina citri
CATTTCTCTCCCGCAGTCTCTGCACTCTGTGTATTTCTTATGGTGGAGATTTTAGCGATCAAAAATTGATCATATCTCTGGATCAGTTTAGATTTTCACAAAATCCTTTCTTATTGCACACCTAGACCATAAAAGGAATATTCCTACCAAATTTCAGCTTTCTAGGTGTTGTGGTTCTTGAGATTCGGTGTGTGAATATGAAATGTGAATGAGTGAATGGATCTTGTTTTTATAATAGGTATAAGATTTGCAGGTAGGTGTAGGTGCTTGGTTCAAAATGTTAGTTATTTTAAAGCTTATAGGCATGTACAAGGGTTAATTCAAGTTACTTAGTATCATTTCACAATGATACTTGTAGTGCTACCTTGTGATGAAATTCTATGTCAAAGAAATTTATGAGTTGCTTATTATTCTATTCTATGGATGGTTGAAAACAAATGCCACACCCATGA
>NW_007433370.1:0-452 GCF_000475195.1 Diaphorina citri
GTAATTTGTTTCCGTGCAATATGTTGCTCAACATTCAGAGAGTTGGGCCTCACACTCCAGGATAGTGATACCCAACTTGGGGTGTCGTGAAATTTCCTGAAAAAAAGGGCTCCAAATAGTTACCTCCAACATTGAAAATATCGGTTGGTACTCGCAATATTGGTTTAATGTGAGGATGGATTAGATTTTCTACATAATTACAATAGGTTGATTTTCAATTGCTCCATCAAAAGGTTTCTTGCTGAAGAGTGCCACCAAACATGTTTGGGAACCACTGGTCTAAAAGCAAGGGTTGGGAGAAGAGAAAGCAAGAAAGTTTAGGTTGAAGAGAAATTTTCCTTGCTTTTTGTCGACAATTTGCATCTGGTCGAAGTTCGAAATGAGAACATGAGTTAAAAACATTGATGAATAAAACGAAATTAATATTTGTGTGATCAGGTGCAGGAAAATGA
>NW_007433371.1:0-452 GCF_000475195.1 Diaphorina citri
TTAATTTTAATTAATGAAGATTCTTAATTAAATAATTATTCCTCGATAATTATTTTAGTTTTATTTTAAAGTCTTATGGATAATAATGGTTCATAGCACTGTACAATTCATTTAGAAAAACGATTTCTCCGGGGTCCCCAAAATCGCGATTGAGCCCAAAATCTGATGAGGAAATGTCCTTTATCAGACAGATTGTCAGAAAGAAGAATCGTCTACATAAAACCTTCAAACTCACCTCATTAATTCAAAATAATCTGAGGGGCGCCTACTTGGAAGCGTTAAACCCTAAGCCAATGTCCCTGGTATTGAAACTTGGGTCACGCATATGAATGAGGATATTGAAAACATCCAAACAAGAACAACGCATTCATTATTCCACTAATCCACGTGTCAATATCGGAGCTGACTTTATTACCTAATTCTAGAGCACCTGACATAAACTGCTCATCTAA
>NW_007433372.1:0-452 GCF_000475195.1 Diaphorina citri
TTAAGACTGAAACTTACCATTTTGAGTAAATGTCAGTTGATTAACAGAAATTACTAGGACACAATTTAACCAAAAAGATCACTATGAGGTAGTTACACAGACATTTTTTGGGGGTTTAGAGAAACTTTTTTTCGTGAAGACCCCACGTGCAAGAGATTTTTGGTTTGGTTTGGGTCTTGTTTATTTTTTGAACTCAAAGCAGTGTTGCCGAAGGGTTTCGAAATCGGCTACCGTAGGCGTGTGTGCTAGTTGTTTCACACGATGCTCGAATTGGATTTTGGACCTTTTGAGACTGGGTGATTGGGAAATTTATTCAATTTGACTCAATTTTTTGTTAACAATTGATAAAATTAAACGGAACTATGCTGATTTAATATATAATAATTAAATGATTTGAAATGAATAATTAAATTTTAGAACCAAGTCTTACTAATAAACCCTCCCCTCAATGG